>NC_092179.1:15965361-16095361 GCF_045791955.1 Oncorhynchus clarkii lewisi
CGTGCGTGCGTGTGCGTGTATGTGGAATCCATTCGGTGTCTTGTATCAGAGGATTTCACTGATCTGCTTCCTCCTGCTGATTTTCTGAATGCTAACAATCTCATAACTAACATTTACTCTCCTCACTTTGGATTCAGACGCTAAAAAGATATTAGGATTGTAGATTATAATATTAACATGCCTTCTGGTTGGAAAATCTTTTCCAGAAAGCACACACTCAATGTTAGCATGGATGGAGTGACGGATGGTATGGGGAGATTGCAGAAAATCATTTTAAGGTATATATGAAAATCAAATAGCAGATAATTGAAAGGATTAGATATCTTGATGCAGGGCAGATAAAATGATACTGTTAATTCTGTTTGGACTCAACAGCAACTAGTTCATAAATCATTTTCTCCTCTGCAAATCAAATGTGTCACAAAAACACTGACCAGAGCCTGATTCCAAACCCATCCCTCCGACCTCACCCTTCCTACACCCTCTCACAGACCAGTCCAGAATAGTAAACGCTCCACCGAAGCCTCTGTTATGTTTACATTTTCCCTCATGCTTCAACATCTAACCATGCAGTTCTAACCAAGTAAAATAAGCTACAGAAAGGCCACGAGAAAAGGTTTGATTTATAGGTTTGGAACACGGCCGAGGGAGGGCTGAGTGCTTGAGTAGTCATGTAAGGTCTAGATCTCACCAGTGGACTAGTTTCCCCGTAGCGACCCCCAGGTAAAGGCAATAGGGTGGGGCTACATGGCTTACGTGACAGAAGAGCAGGGAGGAATGTCAGGTATGGCTGGGAGGGAGCTCCTGCATGCTCAACAGCTGTACAACATGTAGAGCCTAGTGAGAGGGAGGAGGGGAAGAAGGGCATGCTGTGGATGTGTGAACATGTGCATGTATGCGTCAATGCGTGTGTGTGCGTTTCTGTGTTTCTGTGTGTGTGTGACTACATGTGAAATACATTGGTGTGTGTATACCATATTTAAAGTTACCCGGTGACGTGTCCTTTGGCTCTTAATTTCCCTCGGTAGTGAGATGAGAAGCACGCACCATGGGAACACTGTCACTCCTGACATGTCTTTGTCACATGGTGTGTCTGAACACATAACTATCCCACCTCCATGAGCACCTAAAGCTGGGAGGGACGGGGAGGGTGGAGGTGAGACAGTATATCCTGCAAACTGTCAAACACTTCAGTCACTCAGTTAGGCATGAAGGTCATGATATTCTCAGACACCTCAAGCAATCAGTTCCTGACATGTGACATTAAAGGGAAGACGTGAGGTTTGATATCCTAAGCATGCTATTCTGTTTGGTGAAATTGGAATAGTGTTTGTCTGAATTCCAAATGACTCAAATGACTTTAAAGTATTTTGGTAAAACTAAATCCCCTGCTATCACTGTGTAGACCTGACCTGAGAGGGTAAGAGCAAAAGATAGAGAGAAAGAGAGAGGGAAAGAGAGAGGGAATGAGAGAGGGAAAGAGAGCAAGGTATCTAGAGAGAGAAAGAGAGAGGGAAAGAGAGAGGGAAAGAGAGCAAGGTATCTAGAGAGAGAAGAGAGAGGGAAAGAGAGCAAGGTATCTAGAGAGGGTGTCAGAATCCAGCAGACGACGGCGAGGAGCAGTAAAATAAACAAACAGATTGGAAGCTTTGAGGATATTCTATCTGAAGCTCAGTGGTGCTGAGTATAAATACAGCAGCCTGTAAAGCCGTGTAAATAGGCCTGTGTTTACCTGTCTGCACGGCCCAAATTAATCACCCAGACTCGCTGCCCGCCATGCCGCGGGCCGCCAGGGGAGGACAAGGAGACGAGGAGGAGGAGGGAGACTGTAAAAACGGCTAAAAGCTACTGGTTGGCACCATTTTGTTTTGGTTAGGATAAAGCCTGAGTGATTAGGTCCCTCTGCAACGGTGAAGAGACTGGCAGGAGGGATGGAGGATACTGGTTATGGTGGAAGGCTGTTGTGGGGGAGTGGAGGTATTGTGTGTGTGTGTGTGTGTGTGTGTGTGTGTGTGTGTGTGTGTGTGTGTGTGTGTGTGTGTGTGTGTGTGTGTGTGAAAGTAGGGCCCGTGAGCCTGTTCTCTCTCACTTACTTAGCACTCTCATGTCAGCATTGTACCACATCTCAGCTGATAGAATAAGTAAAGATAGAGTGATCTGTAGAGAATGGGGAAGGTCGTGAGGGTTGCGCTGTCTCTTCTGCGTTTCCATTATGCGATATGGTGTGGTGATGCCTTCACATTTCCATTGACATCATTTGAATTCCGCTGCATGCAGCTCGCTGGGGCTTTCAAGTGTAGAAAGGAGCTGGGTTTGGATTAGCTGTCCAACGTAACCACTCCGTACAGGGAAGACTCTAAACGAACCTCATTATCATATGATTTCACATACCTGGCCCGATTAATGTCTCTGGGGTTTTTCACCCTTTTTTCAGAGGGGGGGGGGGGGGGGGTAAAATGGTTTAATTTAATATATGCTTGGCTTTTAATCATAAGCCGTGCGTTGCATTTTAAGGCTATGCAGGATGATATTAGTGGCTACGTGGATCATAGGCCGCGGTTCTTTGATTTGCCAAATTCCAATTTCTCAGGACGTTTTATGCGTTAGCGTACTTTAGCGGGGAACGACAGCGGCTCGCGGAGGAAGTCATCTAGGCCCACCCTTGAGAAGGAGGGAGAGATAGACGCTGGGAGAATAAACGCTGATCTCTCTGTCACTCATTATCTACGGGTGGGATACATTCCTGTGCTCTCTCTCTCTCTCTCTCTCTCTCTCTCTCTCTCTCTCTCTCACACATGTCTGGAGACAGACGGCGATCTAAGGTTCTTGCCTTTCACTTGTTACTTTACATCTTTGGCTGCTGATTCTTCTGTCTTGTTTGCAATGGCACACCTGACTTACCGACTGAAATGGTTAGCTGAAGCTAGTACTGAGCTAGGACTGAAATGGTTAGCTGAAGCTAGTACTGAGCTAGGACTGAAATGGTTAGCTGAAGCTAGTACTGAGCTAGGACTGAAATGGTTAGCTGAAGCTAGTACTGAGCTAGGACTGAAATGGTTAGCTGAAGCTAGTACTGAGCTAGGACTGAAATGGTTAGCTGAAGCTAGTACTGAGCTAGGACTTTCTCTATTGCAAACTTTGCAGATTTTGTCATTCTTATATGCAACACAATTCTTAGTGAACATTCTTAACAATAAGTCTGAAGAGAGTTATTAACGCAATGTCTCTTCTTAAACTCCCTCGTGACATGTCTGTCTCGGACTAATTCCTTCCTAGTCTAAACCACGACAACCTCGATCTACAAAGTCAACTGCCCCTCTCACACCTCTTTTCTCTCGCTCACCCGATCTCTCCACTTTCAGAATTCGAGGGGCCAAAGGTTTTCCTCCTTTAACCACAGTGTGAAATGCATCCTGTCACCATAAGAGACGGGTGAGAGGAAAGGGGCTTACAGGGAAGGCATCAGCACAGATGAGGTGTCTGGAAGAAGGGAGGAAGGGAGAAAAAGAGAAAGCCTCTCACTTCATTGTGTCTCAATAACTTTTTAAAAGGAAAACTAATCCATTCTGCTCTTTAATTGCGTGCCACGTCCCTCGATGTGTCTCTCCCTCCTCGACACAATGCGGAAGAGGCACTTTTTAAACACCCTTTCTCGAGATTCCCATTTCAAACGCTGTAATGAGTTTTTAAAGAACATAATGGTACTATATTATATTGAAGAGAGAGCGAGGGAGAGAAAAAAATTGCCCTGCTAAAAAAAAGTTGAGTTTGTATTTTCTGGCATCTGGGTTGGAATGTAAAGGAAATGTCTGTGAAGAACGGGGGAAGGATTGGATGTGAGAAGTGCTGGGGAACGAGAGGCAAGAGAGGGGAGAGACAGAGGCTGGAGGATTAAGGTCTAAATTCTCCTGCTCCTTCTTTCATTGAGAGTCGCCAATCCAACAGATTTGATTGGGACTTTTAATTAAACATCAGTAATTATGGCCTGGAAATCTAAAGCGTCAGGAAAAGAAAGAATTAAAGTTTGTTTCGTCTGGCTAATTATGGGGGACTTGTCCTGACATGTGAGTACGTGGAGTAAGCCCCTCATTCTCTTAGTGACGGGGGACCCCGGGCCTGAGATACAATGTAATTAAGCCGAAAGGGTTTGAAAAGAAAAGAGAGGGAGAAGTTATTTAGAAAAGGAGAAAATCACAAGTAACAGAGATGAAGATGATGGGTATTTTTCATTGCCTCTAATAACCCTGACTGAAGCAGTCCCTTATTCTCCACCTATCAGATTTTAGACATTCCACTCTGCATAAAACATTTCACATTCATCCTTCTCCACTCCTCTATCTGCATGAGAACAGTAGTTTGCATAGATAATTGGTTTGATTTTTTTTCTTCTGTCCAGTTCATCTTTAGAATCCAATTTAGTTTCAAGTGCTGACATGGCGCTAGTTTATATTTTCCTGTTTTTTACATTACCTTACATTAGCTTCACCAGGTTTAGTGGAGGAAAAGCCAATAGAGGATTCATTTTAGTGCGTAAAGAAGAGCAGTGAATTGGGCTCAGGACTCAATCTGTGGGCCGGTGGTGATGGTGGATGGTGGAGAGTTAGCGGTTGGCAGTGTGGTGATTAGGCCGTCTTAGTAGGAGGAAGTCATATGTGCTATTTCTCTGATAGGCTGGGAATCTGGATTTCCTGCTCCAGTGCGCTCGCCCAGCTAAACCCATCCAACCAAGGAGAGTAGGCAAAGTGGGGAAGGAAGGTGATTTCTCCCCCTTTGCGTGAGACACACACACACACACAGACACACATACACATAGACACACACACATTTGTGCACATGTGCACACGAACCCCATGATACGCAGCACCAGTACCATACCTCGTTCATACATAGTCTATCCCCGGAAATTATTCAAATCCATCATTACTGTAATCAGTCATCCATATTGCAATAATTCAGAGATTATTACATCATTTGTATTTTAGGTTGCCATCAACCTTTAGTGGAAGAGTTTTTGGTTTCCCAACAGCTTGGGGTCATACAGACACTAGTCATCTCTCTCTCTCCCTCTTTCTCTGTCTCTTTCTCTCCTTGTCTGTCTGTCTGTCTGTCTGTCTGTCTGTCTGTCTGTCTGTCTGTCTGTCTGTCTGTCATCAGAGCCTGCCCACCGAAGAAGCTGCAGCCCCTGCTCCATTTAGCGGGTACACAATTACACCAATTGTGCGACCAGACAAATGGCATGTAGGACAGTCAGGGATGGTGAAGGGTGGGGGGTAACGCAATCCCCCAATGCCCTCCTTTCCCCCCGGTCCCCCTCTCCCTCGCTCCCTTCTCTCATCTCGACCTGTCCATCTCAGTCCGGGGAACAGTGGGTGAGCTGTGTGACTCTGTGGAGCGAAGGCTCTTCCCAACAATTACCTTCAATTACGGCTCAGTGCAGTGTGGCCTAGTGAAAGGCTGGGCCATTAGGAGGTTATCTGCTATATTCTCTCTCTCTCTCTCTCTCTCTCTCTCTCTCTCTCTCTCTCTCTCTCTCTCTCTCTCTCTCTCTCTCGCTCTACCCCTGCTCAGCCCCCTCTCTACCCCTGCTCAGGCCTGGAGTCAGGCCAGACTCCATGTGAAAATGACCCATAAAGCCCCTCTCTCACTTTACACGCCCCACAGCTCACCTTACATGAGCCTGCGTCCTCTCTTCATCCCCTCCTCCAGACAGACAGAGTACCTCACCAGCAACCCGCTTTAATTCACCTCTTTCCTTCCCTTCATTTCTCTCTCTCTCGGTTTCTCTCTCTCTCACTTTCTCTCTTTCTTAGTCGCTCGCTTGCTCTCTTTATCACTTTCTCTTTCTCTCTCCCCCTCCGTTCTCCATCGGTGTCTTTTACCTCATTTAGAAAGATGGTTCCTCTGTGGGGAGCTAAACCTGTTTGTTGTATAGAGGAGAGGAGGAGCGGTAGAGAAAGAGAAATAGGAAGAGAGAGAGAGAGAGAGAGAGAGAGAGAGGGAGAGAGGTAAAGAGAAAGAGAGAGCGAGAATTTTAATAGGAATGTCCCCATTGGTCTACATATGCTGTAGTGAAAATAAGAAAACACTGTTATTTTCAATGTATGATGTAACAGGTTGGCTTCATTTTAAATAATGTTCAAAATAAACCCAGTATATTCACTTTGTTTGGTCTCCTTATTACTAGATGCATCTTTTTTGTTGCTCTGAGGGGCTGGGATTTCTCAGAAGGGATTTTTGGACCATTTCAGGCTGCCCACCTTCCCCAGGTGACTTCAGCTCTCTATTGCTGTAAACATTACATCATCATCATCATCATCAACATCATCATCATCATCACACTTAGCCTATGTTCAGTATGTGCTAACACACCTAGCCTATGTGCAGTATGTGCTAACACACCTAGCCTTTGTACAGTGTGTGCTAACACACCTAGCCTACTGTACAGTCCCATCTCAGGTAGTGTATATCTGTTATGAAGCTAATTACTTGAGCATTTGTTCTAAACCAACCATGCTATACATGCTGCTTAGAGGGAGGTAGCTACATTTGCATTTGTACTGTTCTGACCAGACAGCAACACAGCCGTCCTCCCCAGTGGTAAGAACAATACAGCCCCTCTAATCCCCAGTCTGAGCCCTGGCTCCAGTCCTAGGTCCAGCCCCAGCCCTAGCCCCAGCCCTAGCCCCAGTCCTAGCTCCAGCCCTAGCTCCAGCCCTAAGTCCAGCCCTAGGTCCAGCCCCAGCCCCAGCCCTAGCACCAGCCCTAGCTCCAGCCCTAGCCCCAGCCCCAGCTCCAGCCCCAGCCCTAGCACCAGCCCTAGCACCAGCCCTAGCTCCAGCCCTAGCTCCAGCCCCAGACCTAGCCCCAGCCCCAGCCCTAGCACCAGCCCAAGCTCCAGCCCTAGCCCCAGCTCCAGCCCTAGCTCCAGCCCTAGCACCAGCCCTAGCTCCAGCCCTAGCTCCAGCCCTAGCCCCAGTCCCAGCCCTAGCACCAGCCCTAGCTCCAGCCCTAGCCCCAGCTCCAGCCCTAGCTCCAGCCCTAGCACCAGCCCTAGATCCAGCCCCAGCCATAGCCCCAGCCCTAGCACCAGCCCAAGAAGAGCCCTAACCCCAGCTCCAGCCCTAGCACCAGCCCTAACACCAGCCCTAGCCCCAGCCCTAGCACCAGCCCTAGCTCCAGCTCTATCTCCAGCTGTGAGTCATTAGTCTGTGTCTGAGACAGAGGTCCAGATCTGAACAGTGAAGCATGGTTCTCTGTTACAAAGGGCTGACCACAGCCCTGCTGCTGTCCCACCATAGTCCCAACGCCCCTACGCCTGCAGACCCAGGAAACCCCTCCAGGGCTCCCTAACCCTGCCTGCCCGGATCCAAACCTGGCCCTGGCCAACGCCATCGCTGCCTGCCGCTTGTCCCTCTCTCTTTCAAGGCCAGCCAAGAGCCTCTCCTCTTCTGTCTCTGAGCCGAGAGGCTCCCCTGCCACCTGGCGCAGCATCCCAGCTCACTGCCGTGTGTGTATGTATGTGTGTGTGTATGTGTGTGTCACCATGTACATTTGGCTCTATGTGTTTCAGTATATGCCTGTTGTTTTGTTTGACTATGTGTATGTGAGAGCATTGTGTGTATATATTCTTGTCTCGGTTCATGTTTGTATGTTTGTGTGTGTGTGTGTGTGTGTGTGTGTGTGTGTGTGTGTGTTTGTGTAATTTCCCTCATCCAGTCCAACACCCAGGGCCATTCTATAACATGTCAGGCCTTTTGGAAGCGCTCCCCTGTGTGACAACACGGTTTGTTTTCAGCAAACCAGCACAGATTACCTCTCAGCCAAGGATGGCCAACCAGACACTTTCCCTGGATCAATCCCCCAATCTCACTCCAACCCTCACTCTTCCCTCCTCTCTTCAATCTCCCCACCAGTAGCAAATACAGAACCAGAGCTAGAGGAATGGTGGATACTCCAGATGCATGGAATCGTACCGTGTGACGTGTCTTAATTAGTTGTCTTCTAGTGGATGGAGAAAGTGAGACATCTGCAGAGAGAGGGAGGAGAAGGAGAGTGAGAGTGAGAGTGAGAGAGAGTGAGAGAGAGATGAGAGGGAGAGATGGTGTTGTTTAGATATATCCAAATATTTTTGCTGCCCTCAAAATATCCACAGAGCAATTCATTTTTGTCCTCTGTAAAGGACATTAGTTTGCCACCGTGTTAGGTCCATTCTGTTTGCCACCTTGTTAGGTTCATTCTGTTTGCCACCGTGTTAGGTCCATTCTGTTTGCCACTGTGTTAGGTCCATTCTGTTTGCCACCGTGTTAGGTTCATTCTGTTTGCCACCGTGTTAGGTTCATTCTGTTTGCCACCGTGTTAGGTTCATTCTGTTTGCCACTGTGTTAGGTCCATTCTGTTTGCCACTGTGTTAGGTCCATTCTGTTTGCCAATGAGGGGTTCATTCTGGACTTTCTATGTTTCTATGTCCCCTTTTACTGTAATGTTTCATTGTGAAGAGTCCTAATGGCCACTGTGCACATACAATACAACATCTAAAGAAATATTTTTTTCAACATTTTAAACATGTTTTTTTTTTAAACCCCAAACACTTATGGTAAGGCAATTGAGAAATGCATGCACTTCCTCAATTAAGAGGAAGAACTAAATGATACTACTTTCTAAGTTCTATTTCAGACTCTGATGGGAAACATTTTTGGAAAACAACTGATGCACTGAAGCTTGGAAATTCCTCTCCCTCACTGCCTAAGCAAGTTGTGTCAGGGTCTAGCATCTATACTGAGAAACATTAGAACAGCTATGCTTTTATTACTGCTGGGCCTCGATGGACCCCCCTTCAAACTGATGAGCACTCATTCTGACTGCAACATTCTAACAGTGTAATTAATATCTTTCATATATGCTATCACAAAATGAATCCTTTGGTTGTGTTTATGAAGGTCTTAGGTAACATTAGAATATGCAAAAGTCCAAAAGCATTTCCATTAGTTTATGTTTACATGTGAAGTGCCTTTATTACAACTATGACAAAGAAAGCATGTGTACTAGAAAACAGTAGCGGCTTCTGTTCTAACGACAAAATGAACAAAAGACCCCAATCACCAAGACGCATGGTCAGCAAGACACGTGGTCAAAGGATGAAAATATCAGTAGCCTATACATCATTATAAGCGCCAAGTCTGCTTTGATAAATAGTACAAATCAGCACAAAAGCAATAGAGGCATTATAATGAATATATGTGTCGATATGACAGCCGTTAAAAGTAGTCAATTATTGTCAGGTTGTGCTAACATGGTGTGCGTCTTCACGCAATGGCTTCAGTTGGAGAATGTCCATGTCTCATAAACAAGGAAACCTGGGGAGTGTGTTGCTGATGTAGTTTGTTGCTTGATATGCAGGGTCTGCTCTCTCAGTGATGACATTTTGAGCTGATAATCAGCCTGTAGCACTGTCACCGGCTTGTTCTATCCAACCTATCACAGCATTTCATTTTGGTGGAGGCACCCGGCACTTCCTCAGTGCGCACTGTTCTGGCTTTCTTTGCGCTTAGGCCTCGGAGGTGTAGGTTCAGGCTGAGCCTCAGAAATTGAAGAACAATCATCAGAGATATGGTGATCCATTTCATCCCCAACATCTGTGTCGTTCTGAGCAGGCCTTCAACTGTCGGGAGGATCGGCAGAGCTGGCCTTCAACTGTCGGGAGGAACAGCAGAGCTGGCCTTCAACTGTCGGGAGGAACGGCAGAGCTGGCCTTCAACTGTCGGGAGGAACAGCAGAGCAGGCCTTCAACTGTCGGGAGGAAAGGCAGAGCAGGCCTTCAACTGTCGGGAGGAACAGCAGAGCAGGCCTTACTGTCGAGAGGAACAGCAGAGCTGGCCTTCAACTGTCGGGAGGAAAGGCAGAGCAGGCCTTACTGTCGAGAGGAACAGCAGAGCAGGCCTTTGGTCGAGAGGAACAGCAGAGCTGGCCTTCAACTGTCGGGAGGAAAGGCAGAGCTGGCCTTCAACTGTCGGGAGGAAAGGCAGAGCTGGCCTTCAACTGTCGGGAGGAAAGGCAGAGCAGGCCTTCAACTGTCGGGAGGAACAGCAGAGCAGGCCTTCAACTGTTGGGAGGAAAGGCAGAGCAGGCCTTCAACTGTCGGGATGAACAGCAGAGCTGGCCTTCAACTGTCGGGAGGAACAGCAGAGCAGGCCTACAACTGTTGGGAGGAACAGCAGAGCAGGCCTTAAACTGTCGGGAGGAAAGGCAGAGCAGGCCTTACTGTCGGGAGGAAGGGCACAAAGGGAAAACCATTTAAAAAATGACATGCTCTACTAAAACTGATTGTAACTTCAGTTCTGTTTGTGATTAGAAGATTATAACAACAACAGCGTGTCAAGGACTGAAGGGGGCATGACTTTAAAAAAGACAGAGTAATACATTCTTTAAATTCATGAGCAGCCCAATTGACTGCTTTAGCGGTTCTAGTGTAAATCAACACTTTATCTCAGCAGGCCTTTTATTTGAAAGAAATGGTGGTTTAATTGACCTTGGTCAGACTACTCTTCCGCCTCCCAGCCTCTAGCTGGCAGGAAGGAAGATCCGTCATTTTCTAGTGAATCTTAGTTGTCATTTTAACGACTCTCTTGTGATGTGCTAGACGCCCTGCTTAAAACTGCTGTAAAAACACTGGGTGTCACGCGGGACTAGGTGGGTGCAGAGAATCAGATGCAGAGAGAGAGAGAGTAACTGAGTTGAAGTGCTTTACTCTTGCACACCAAAATAATAAGCCCAACAAAATACAGGGCGCAGGACACTATACAAGACAACCCAAAAACCACATGGTGTCAAGTAAGAAAAGAAAATCCACCACTACCTAACATGCACACACGTAACATAAAGACAATCCACCACTACCTAACATGCACACACGTAACATAAAGACAATCCACCACTACCTAACATGAACACACGTAACATAAAGACAATCCACCACTACCTAACATGCACACACGTAACATAAAGACAATCCACCACTACCTAACATGAACACACGTAACATAAAGACAATCCACCACTACCTAACATGCACACACGTAACATAAAGACAATCCACCACTACCTAACATGCACACACGTAACATAAAGACAATCCACCACTACCTAACATGCACACACGTAACATAAAGACAATCCACCACTACCTAACATGCACACACGTAACATAAAGACAATCCACCACTACCTAACATGAACACACGTAACATAAAGACAATCCACCACTACCTAACATGAACACACGTAACATAAAGACAATCCCGCACAAAACAAGGGCGGGTCAAACTACTACATATAGGGAAGCTAATTCAACCAAAATAAACACAGGTGAAACTAATAAGACAAAACCAACAGACAAACGAAAAAGGAATCAGTAGCGGCGACTGCCGAGCACCGCCAGAACAGGCAGGGGAGCCAACTTCGGCGGAGGTCGTGACACTGGGGCTGATTTTCTTGATCCTTTCTTGCTGCAGCTTTCTGCTCCCCTGATTGTAGAATCATTTACACATATTTTTAATCAGAAAATGACTTTCGGCGCTCTCCCTGGGGTCTGGAAGGCTGCCCATGTGCTCCCTCTCCACAAAGCTGGTGACCCGTCTGACATGAATAGTTATCGCCCAATCTCTTAACTGTCTAGCCTAGCAGAAAGTTTAGAATCTTTCATCAACACTCAGCTTAGATCATTTTAGCTTCAAAATGGTGGCGAAGGATATCAATGCTACTTAACGCGGATCCAAGCTCAGTTTTGAGATCCACCTGCGTTATTGGCGTAGGGTTAGCTGGATATTTCTGACTGGTCTTGGAACAGTGACAACGGGCAGTCTCTGCCTACTTTGCTAAAACAGCCAGATATGTACACGGTCTTGTACCTTTAACTTTAAAAAAACGGACTCTCGTATGTTTTGATTAAAGCAGACTTGATGATATACTGAGTAATCCAGGAATGTCACGAGTTAATTGACATGCGAAAACTTGAGAAACTAGTAACTCTACAGAGTGCAATGACTACAATACATGGCTAAATTACTTCTGGACACGAAGGGTCTGTGGATCTCCTCCTCCTCCTCCTCACCGCTCTAAGGGCATGCCTTTGGTTAAATATCAGAAAACAAATGATTCAGTCGTCGTTCATTCCGGCTTTATTGAAGCCATTGGATGCAGTTCATCATAGGGCACTGTGCTTTATTGCGGGCGATAGGGTCAGCACACATCACTATGTTCTGTATCAGAAAGTAGTCTGGCCATCTCTTAAGTCTCATAGATCATTGATCTCCAGAACTCTCTAAGGTTGGATGTTTTGGTGCCGCTAGGGCAGTTCAGATGGCTGGATAGTAGCTTTTTTACTGAGGAATGTGCTTGTTTTGTAACGTACTTTTCTTAAATTGCTTGTTTCTATTGTGTTGGAAATGAATATATTGTGAAATTGTATGATTGTGTGCAGAGATCCCTTACAAAAGACGCCTTGGTCTCAGTCGGATTCCCTGTTTAAATATATCATAATAAATCAACAATAAAAAATAAATATATGAAACATCAAACTCTCCACTCAATGACAGGAATCCTTGTGTGTCTGCCGCTCCTGTCAAAGCCATAACTTACCTCTGTTTTCCCTGATTACCACCCACATTCTGAGCATGACATAATGCTCATTTCGACAGCCCAACTAAAAACAATTAATAAAAACACCTTGTGCCTGACACAAAAACGCATGCACACACACACACAGCTTTGTTTTGAGAAATTTCAGGACTTTTTGGGGAGTAAAATTGTTTGACCATTAAAAACACTATTTTCCCTAACCCCTAACATCTCGAGTGTTGCAGCGGCCCAAATCACTGCATCTCAGTGCTAGAGGTGTCACTACAGACCCTGGTTTGATTCCAGGTTGTATCACAACCGCCTGTGATTGGGAGTCCAATAGGGCAGCACACAATTGGCCCAGCGTCGTCTGCGTTAGGGTTGCTGACTTGCTTAGTTAAATAAAGGTTAAATACTGTAAATATATTTTTTTTAAATAACGCTAACCTTAACCCCAAAACCCTAACCGTAACCCTTAAGCTTAAAGTAGCATTTGAACAAATTCAGGACATGAAACAAGTCCTAACTTTAAACACAGTTGTTTTCCTACCTTGTCAGGACATTCGGGGGAATTCTTAGGACATTGGGGTCCTGATAAGGTACTGTAGGAAAACAAGTCCACTCACACACACACACACACACACACACACACACACCGATCATCTGCCTGGAGAAAGAAAGGAGAAAGCAGTGTCTTACAGCAATACTATGAAACATTTTTTATTTGTTTTATTTTATTTCACCTTTACAGTGTATCCAAGAAGGCGTAGCAGTCAGATGCCTTTGTCTTGTCTCGTCCCATGTATATATCTTTTTATATATTTTTCTTTGCGTTCTTTTTAATATTTTTCCTAAACCTCAACTTCAAAATACTCTCCTGCAACCCGCCTCACCCAATGTGGTGTGGATCTGTATTTCTATTTACCGCCGAATTGGAATACCTCAACTGAAGCTAGCTTGCTAACTAGCTACCAGCTATCAGTCAGCTAACCACTGCTAGCGGTTATCAGCTAACCTTTAGCTCGGAAAGCTCTCGCCAGTTCGTACAACACGTTTCAAACCAGAGCATACTGGACCTATTTTTCTCTCCACATCCCCGGATTCCTACCTCAAACTCTGAACCTTTTCATCTGGATCATCACAGCTAGCTAACCGCAACCCGCCTTGACTACTCCTGGCTAACGTTTCCGTCCCGGAGCAAGCACCAACTAGCCTGGAGCTAGCCCATGCTAGACCCATCTCTTGGCTAGGGCCCCTGGGCTACTCCTGAAGCCCACTCCTCGGCTACAATATCCGGACCCCTTCTACTGCCGGTACGGGGCATGGAACCCCGACGATCCTTCACAACTGGAATACCCACATAATCTGCCCGAGGATCCCAACAGGCCCCTCAGGTGCGACGTCCCCTGAAGGCCCATTCTGCTAACTAGCTATCTAGAGCATATTGGACTGTTAGCTGATCCATCGGCCAGTTTCTTGGACCACTATACCCATTTTCCCAATTGGACTTGGACCCCTCTGCTACTTGGAACCCTACTAATTCCACGACTGGTCTATCGACGTCACCGCACAAGGAGGCAAAACAGACTTTCCCCCATCGCGACGTCCCTCTAAGGCCCTTATTCTAGATTGCTAGCCGAGGCCTGCTAACTGCTAGCTTGCTATCCCCGGCCTGCTAACTGTCTGAATCGCTGTGTCCCCGGGCAGCCCAACCACCAACTGGACCCATACGATCACTTGGCTACGCATGCCTCTCCCTAATATCAATATGCCTTGTCCATTACTGTCCTGGTTAGTGATTACTGTCTTATTTCACTGTAGAGCCTCTAGCCCTGCTCAATATGCCTTAACCAACCATGTTGTTCCACCTCCCACACATGCGATGACATCACCTGGTTTAACATCTCTAGAGACTATATCTCTCTCATCATTACTCAATGCATAGGTTTACCTCCAATGTACTCTCTTCCTACCATACCTTTGTCTGTACATTATGCCTTGAATCTATGCTATTGTGCCCAGAAACCTGCTCCCTTTACTCTCTGTTCTGAACGTGCTAGACAGCCAGTTCTTATAGCCTTTAGCCGTACCCTTATCTTACTTCTCCTCTGTTCCTCTGGTGATGTAGAGGTTAATCCAAGACCGGCAGTGCCTAGCTCCACTCCTATTCCCCAGGCGCTCTCATTTGTTGACTTCTGTAACCGTAAAAGCCTTGGTTTCATGCATGTTAACATTAGAAGCCGACTCCCTAAGTTAGCTTTTTTCACTGCTTTAGCACATTCTGCCAACCCAGATGTCTTAGCCGTGTCTGAATCCTGGCTTAGGAAAATCACCAAAAACCTTGAAATTTCCATCCCAAATTATAAAATGTTCTGCTAAGATAGAACAGCCAAAGGGGGTGGTGTCTACTGCAGCTATAGCCTGCAGAGTTCTATCTTACTATCCAGGTCTGTACCAAAACAATTTGAGCTTCTACTTCTAAAAATGGACCTTTCCAGAAACAAGTCTCTCACCGTTGCCGCTTGCTATAGACCACCCTCTGCCCCCAGCTGTGCCCTGGACACCATATGTGAATTGATTACACCCCATCTATCTTCTGAGCTCGTGCTGCTAGGTGACCTAAACTGGGACATGATTAACACCCCTGCCATCCTACAATCTAAGCTTGATGCCCTCAATCTCACACAAATGATCAATGAACCTACCAGGTACAACCACAAATCCGTAAACATGGGCACCCTCATAGATATCATCCTAACTAACTCGCATTCCAAATACAACTCTGCTGTTTTCAACCAAGCTCTCAGCAATCACTGCCTCATTGCCTGCATCCGTAATGGGTCTGCGGTCAAACGACCACCCCTCATCACTGTCAAACGCTCCCCAAAACACTTCAGCAAACAGGCCTTTCTAATCGACCTGGCCAGGGTATCCTGGAATGATGTTGAAAAAAAAATTTGAACCAGGAATAGATATAGCCCTTGGTTCACTCCAGACCTGTCTGCCCTTGACCAGCACAAAAACATCCTGTGGCGTTCTGCATTAGCATCGAATAGCCCCCGCGATATGCAACTTTTTAGGGAAGTTAGGAACCAATATACACAGGCAGTTAGGAAAGTTAAGGCTAGCTTTTTCAAACAGAAATTTGCATCCTGTAGTACAAACTCCAAAAAGTTATGGGACACTGTAAAGTCCATGGAGAATAAGAGCACCTCCTCCCACCTGCACACTGCACTGAGGCTAGGATATACTGTCATCACCGATAAATCCACGATAATCGAGAATTTCAAAAAGTATTTCTCTACGGCTGGCCATGCTTTCCACTTGGCTACCCCAACCCCGGCCAACAGCTCTGCACCGTCTGCAGCAACTGGCCCAAGCCCCCCCCCCCCCCTCGCTTCTCCTTCACCAAATCCAGACAGATGATGTTCAAATCAACTGGGCTAGACAATCTGGACCCTCTCTTCCTAAAATTATCTATTTGAGGTCATTGGACTTTTCAATGCTTTTCTATGGGAAAGTCTAATAATTGGGACCCAGATTGCAGTTCATATGGCTTCTACTAGATGTCAACAGTCTTTAGAAATTGTTTCATGCTTGTTTTTTGAAAAATTAAGAAGTATTCGTATTCTTTCGAAGTATTCCTCAGAAGGACTCTAATCTTTTGGCATGCGTGAATGAGTGCGCGCTCCTCGTTCTTTTTCTCCGGTATTGAACACAGTTTGTTCCGTCTTAAATTTGATCGATTATTTACATATTAGGATACCTAATAATTTCTTGGACGAAGTTTACAGGTAACTTAGATTCCTTTTTAAGCATGTTGGGCGAGTTGGAACAGGTGTATTTCTGAATCAAACGCGCCAAACAAACTGACATTTTTGGGTTATAAAGAAGGACTTTATCGATCAAAACGACCATTCATTGTGTAACTGGGACCCTTTGGATTGCAAATAGATGAAGATCTTCAAAGGTAAGTGATTTATTTTATTGCTATTTCTGACTTTCGTTATGCCTCTGCTTGGTTGGAAAATGATTGTGGCTCGCTCCGGTGAGGGCACGCACTTGGTTATTTATCTCCAGGAATGAACATACTATTTTCCGTCTTAAAGGTGATCATTTATTTACATATTAGGGTACCTGAGGATTGATTAGGAATATTGTTTGACTTGTTTGCACGAAGTATATTGGTAACATTTGGGATTCATTTTGTATGCATTTTGAACGAGGGGAAACCGGTGGATTAAAATGACCATTCAAATGAACAAAATGACCATTCATTGTATAACTGGGACCCTTTGGATTGCAAAAAGATGAAGATCTTCAAAGGTAAGTGATTTATTTTATCACTATTTTTGGAGTTTTGTGACACCTGTGCAGGATATGAATTCATGTTAATGCAGGAAGTGGGTGAGGCGCTTTCCTCAGACGATCAAATGCTATGCTTTTGCCGTAAAGCCTATTGTAAATCGGACAAAGCTGTTCGATTACCAAGATTCTAAGCTAAAGAATACTGTATAACACTTGTATTTTTATGAATGTTTAATATTGCTACTTTTGTTTTTTTAATTTCTCGCTCTGCAATTTCACTGGATGTTGTCGAGGTGGGAGCGCTATCGTCCCAATGATCAGAAAGAAGTTAACAAATGCCATACAACACTCCTTCCATGGCCTTAACTGCTCTTAAATGCTAGTAAAACTAAATGCATGCTCTTCAAGTAATCGCTGCCCGCACCCGCCCGCCCGACTAGCATCACTACACTGGACGGTTCTGACTTAGAATATGTGGACAAATACAAATACCTAGGTGTCTGGTTAGACTGTAAACTCTCCTTCCAGACTTACATTAAATCTAGAATCGGCTTCCTATTTCACAACAAACCATCCTTCACTCATGCTGACAAACATATCCTCGTAAAACTGACCATCCTACCGATCCTCGACTTCGGCGACGTCATTTACAAAATAGCTTCCAACACTCTACTCAACAAATTGGATGCAGTCTTTCATAATGCCATCCATTTTGTCACCAAAGTCCCATATACTACCCACCACTGCGACCTGTATGCTCTCGTTGGCTGGCTCTCGCTTCATACTAGTCGCCAAACCCACTGTCTCCAGGTCATCTACAAGTCTCTGCTAGGTAAAGCCCCGCCTTATCTCAGCTCACTTGTCACCATAGCAGCACCCACCCGTAGCACGCACTCCAGCAGGTATATCTCACTAGTCAGCCCCAAAGCCAATTCTTCCTTTGGCCGCCTCTCCTTCCAGTTCTCTGCTGCCTATGACTGGAACTAACTGAAAAAATCTCTGAAGCTGGAGACTCTTACCTCTCTCACTAGCTTTAAGCACCCGCTGTCAGAGCAGCTCACAGATCACTGCACCTGTACATAGCTCATCTGTTTGACTGCAGACTCATAATGGACGCAGGCAATGAGGCAGTGATCGCTGAGATCCTGGTTGAAGACAGCAGAGGTGTATTTAGTGGGCAAGTTGGTCATGATGAAATCTATGAGGGTGCCTATGTTTACAGATTTGGGGTTGTACCTGGTAGGTTCATTGATAATTGATAAAGCGGCAACAGCGAGGGACTTATTTCTGGAAAGATGGATTTTTAAAAGTAGAAGCTTGAACTGTTTGGGCATGGACCTGGATAGTATGACAGACCTCTGCAGGCTATCTCTACAGGAGATTGCAGCTCCGCCCCCTTTAGCAGTTCTAATTTCAACATTTTTGGTGGCCTTCCTAAGCCAGGAATAAAATAAAGCAAACTTAGGGAGGAGACTTCTGATGTTAACATGCATGAACCCAAGGCTTTTACGTTACAGAAGTCAACAAATGAGAGCGCCTGGGGACACACAGGGCCTGGGTTAACCTCTACATCATCAGAGGAATAGAGGAGGAGTAGAATGAGGGTACGGCTAAAGGCTATAAGATCTGGTTGTCTAGTGCGTTGGGAACAGAGAATAAAAGGAGCAGATTTCTGGAGTGGTAGGATAGATTCAGGGCATAATGTACAGACAAGGGTATGGAAGGGTGCGAGTACAGTGGAGGTAAACCTAGGCATTGAGTGACGATGAGAGCGGTTGCATCTCTGGAGGCACCAGTAAACTAGGTGTGTTCTACCCATGTGTAGGGGGGGGCAAATTAGCTATCTGAGGCATGTTGAGCAGGACTAGGGCATCTGCAGTAAAATAAAACAATGAGAGCTACCCTAAACAACGGTATACAAGACGTATTGACATTAGAGAGAGGCATAAAGCAATCACCAGTGTTGATTGGTAGGGCTAAGACAACAGCGGTTAAACAGCTAAGAAAACAACAACGAGTACATGGCGATGAATGGGCAGAGAGGGTCAGTTAGCTACACACAGGGCCTGAGTTCGAGGCTGGGGCCGACAGATAAACAAAATTAAGTACCGTGTTAATGAACAGTCCAGCAGGCATCAGCTGTGTAGTCAAGTGATCATAGGGTCAAATGAGCAGCAATAGAAGAAACAGGGAGCAGTTCGGTAGTTGTTACTATGCTAGGCGAGCGGGAGACACGGCGTTCAGGAAGCTAGCGGGCCGGGGCTAGCAGAAGGGTCTTCACCGACATCCACAATGCATGGGCCGGTTGAGAGCACATCGGCCGAATTACGTCAGCAGACCAGTCATGATGGATCAGTGGGGCTGTCAACAAAGGATCCAGGCAAATTGGCAAGAGAGCTATCGTAGTTGGTCTACTTCGTTTGCTAACAAGACAGGGGTGTTAGCCACAATAGCCACTCGGTAACAGCTAGCTAGCTGCGATGATCCGGTGTAATCGTCCAGGGCTTGCAGCAGGAATCCGGTGATGTAGTGGATAAAAAGCAGTCCGGTATGCTCAGGGCTGATATTGCGCTGTGCAGACTTGCAAGTATTATCCGGGCTATCCGGGCTAAAGCAGCTGGTGTCTGAGCTAAAGGTAAAGACCGCTAGCAGTGGCTAAAAATGACTAAATAGCGAGTAGCTAATTAGCTGGCTAGCTTCTGATGGCTAGCTCCTGATGGAGGTTCCAGTTATAAGGTCTAAAAGAATAGCAGATCCACATTGGGTGAGGTGGGTTGCAGGAAGGCATATTTAATTTGAAAATGGAAAAAAAAGAGATTGAAATATATTGAAATGTATACAAAAAAACCAAAAAGATAACTGAATATTTACACAGGACAAACAAAAACGTCTTACTGCCACGCCATCTTGGATCCCTGACATTAGCCGAACATTAATAAAGACCATGCCAAAACGACATGAATCATGCCGTGTAAATAAGTTCAATACAGGCAGAGAGAATACACAAACATCCATTCATTTGGCATTTGGCGCTTTTCCCATTGAATAATCATCACATTTCTGATGTTATAAAATGTTTTATTGCCCTGAGAGATATGCTCTTTAGTTGAATATAATGACAAACTCACTGCCATACCATGAGTCATATATGTGAAGCCCCCAACAGTGATCAGTACACTCACTGATCCTGAATTACCCAATTCGTTTTTTCTGAAATTCCATGGAAAATATAGATATTACAGTAATCCCAGTGTTTATGTTGGTAAACAATGTTAGACAATTGGAGATACGGTCGTAGCTCTGTGTCCGCAATAGACACAGATAAAAACAAACCTCTTCCAAAAATGAAAGCGCTGAAGTGAAAGAACGTATGTGTTATTTGGAAAGAGAGAGAGTGTGTGTGTGTGTAGACTAGTTGTGTATTTGTGTGGGAGATTTTTCTTGGATTCTTGGTTCTGTTCCAAGCTTTCTCTGCTTGGCAGCCGGTGATTTTGTGGTGTGTGATAAGCACCAAGGCAGGAAAGTTGAGATGAAATCTGCCTGTGTTCTTCTTATTTTTGCTGTTTGTTTCAGGCTGGTCTGATAGTGTAAACACACAGGGAAACACCTCCGATACGTTTCAGAGGTTATCTGATCATTAATTGTCATGTCTCTTTTGAGAAGGCATGCCATTGATTCTCAAGTTCTATCTACCAAAGTAATCCGCACCAGTCAGCTTGCTTCGTTTAAACTGGGGTGGCTGTCACACACACACACGCACACGCACGCACGCACGCACGCACACACACACACACATGCACACGCACGCACGCACGCACACACACACACACACACACACACACACACACACACACAGAAAAGAAATACGACGTCACCCCATTTAGTTCTCACTGTGTGTGTTACCATGCATCACAGACACGATAAGATTTGAGTTGTTTTTCTAATTAGAAGTTACTGGAATTGTGATCATTATTTTTCCCTCAATTAAATGATACAGCCTTCCACAAAAGCAGAAGCTAATCAGTTTGTAATTAATACTCTGGATTTTTTTAATCCTAACATGCTGTTTGCCATTCTGAGAAAAATATACACACACAGAAAATAACTGTATTTAAAGATGTGCCGATGCTTTTATGTGCTCAATACTGAATGCATTAGTACATTACTGTGTGTCTAATCACACAATTGCTAATACCACCGTTTTTCATGTTGTCCTAGCTGCTCTGCAAAATACTGCTTTAATTAAATTTGAACACATCATATTCTCAGTCTTTCTCTGTGTGTTGTATAACTTTGAATGTGAAGTTGCATTATTAGTTCCCAGAGATCTGTGTGTGTGTGTGCAGTATGTGTGTGTGTTTTTATGTGTGTTTGTATGTGTGTGTTGATATGAATTCTTTGGTGGATCTGAGGTTGAGGTCATATTTACTAGTAAAACGGGTGTAAACAGTCTAGAATCGCTGTTGGGGCTCTGTTGGGTAATGTCCATAATGTTGTGTCGTAGTTGTTGTTTTATGTAGCATACTTATACAGTACCAGTCACAAGTTTGGACACACCTACTCATTCAAGGGTTTTTCTTTATTTGTACTATTTTCTACATTGTAGTTTAATAGTGAAGACATCAAAACTATGAAATAACACATGTGGAGTCATGCAGTAACCAAAAAAGAGTTAGACAAATCTAAACATATTTTAGATTTTAGATTCTTCAAATTAGTCACCCTTTGCCTTGATGAGAGCTTTGCACAATGTTAACATTCTCTCAACCAGCTTCATGAGGAATGCTTTTCCAACAGTCTTGAAGGAGTTTCCACATATGCTGAGCACTTGTTGGCTGCTTTTCCTTCACTCTGAGGTCCCAAACCATCTCAATTGGGTTGAGGTCATGTAATTGTGAAGGCCAGGTCATCTGATGCAGCACTCCATCACTCTCCTTGGTAAAATAGCCCTTACACAGCCTGGAGGCGGGTTTTGAGCCATTGTCCTGTTGAAAAAAAATGATTGTCCCACTAAGTGCAAACCAGATGGAGTATTGCTGCACAATGCTGTATTAGCCATGCTGGTTAAGTGCACCTTGAATTCTAAATAAATCACTGACAGTGTCACCAGAAAAGCACCCCCACACATCACACCTCCTCCTCCATTCTTTACTGTGGGAACCACACATGCGGAGATGATCCGTTCACGGTTGGAACCAAAAATCTCAAATTTGGTTTCAGCAGACCAAAGGTCAAATGTCCATTGCTTGCGTTTCTCAGCCCAAGCATGTCTCTTCTTCTTATTGGTGTCCTTCAGTAATGGTTTATTTGCAGCAATTCAACCATGAAGGCTGCAAATAGTCTCTGAACAGTTGAGTTTGAGATGTGTCTGTTACTTGAACTCTGTGAAGCATTTATTTGGGCTGCAATCTGAGGTGCAATTAACTCTAATGAACTTATCCTCTGCAGCAGAGGTAACTCTGGGTCTTCCTTTCTTGTGGCGGCCCTCATGAGATCCAGTTTCATCTCAGTGCTTGATGGTTTTTGCACTTGAAGAAACTTTTGAAGTCCTTGAAATTTTCCAGATTGACTGACCTTCATGTCTTAAAGAAATTATGGACTGTCGTTTCTCTGCTTATTTTAGCTGTTCTTGACAAAATATGGACTTGGTCTTTTACCAAATAGGGCTATAACACCACCCCTACCTGATTGGCTCAATGCATTAAGAAGGAAAGAAATTCCACAACTTTTAACAAGGCACACCTGTTCATTGAAATGCATTCCAGGTGACTACTTCATTAAGCTGGTTGAGAGAATGCCAAGAGTTGTCATCAAGACAAAAGAGTGGCTACTTTGAAGAATCTAAAATCTAAAATATATTTAGATTTGCTTGACTCTTTTTTGGTTGTGTTATTTCATAGTCTTCATGTCTTCACTATTATCCTACAATGTAGACAATGGTAAAAATAAAGAAAAACCCTTGAATGAGTAGGTGTGTTAAAGCTTTTGACTGGTACTACACATGTTTTGGGTTAAGGATGGAAAGGAAAACCACTCAGTCGATCATTTTCAGGATACTCTGAACATCAGAAAATTGTTGAATAAAGAGAGGTTTTGTCATTTCAAACAAATATGCAGGAAATGCATTTCTATCTCTCTCTCTCTGTCTCTCTCTCTCTCTCTCTCTCTCTGTTGCGCTTTGTCGCTCTCTCATTCTCTCTCTCTCTCTGACTGGATAAGGATCAGTGATGAGCTCAGGTGATTACACTCTTTAGGCCATTGCTAATTGTAAGGTCTGTGCACTAAGTACTGTGAGAGTATTAATTAAAGCAGCCCATTAATCAAGCCCTTTGGCATGTCAAGCAGAGAGAGGAGAGAGAGAAAGCAAGATTCCTGCTCTTCTTGTTCCTGTTCACCTCAAACCTGTGCATGTGTTTGTGTGAGTGCTTGTGTGTGTGTGTCTGTGTGTGCGCGTGTGTGTGTATGTAAAGATCTCACTTGCGTGCGTTTGTGATTTATGTTCCTCAGAAACGGCTCCAATGCCCTGCGGACAGAGAGAGAGAGGAGGACAGAAGGAAGTGGATGGGGTTGGAATGGAGGTAAACCCTCCCCTTTCTCCATTGCCGACACACACATGCACGTGTCCGAGTATGAGCACAATGAGTACCTAACTCAGTGCTTGCTTGATATTTGTTGAGCAGATTTGACGCCATTGACTCACATAACATGGTTTAACGGTAATTTAACAGCACAACTCAAGTTCAACTAGTTCATGGCTGTTTGTCTAATGCTGCTTCCCTCATTCTCTCAAAACCATTGACATTCAATAACAATGAATATGGAAGTGTTCAGTCGCCTATTCTATTGGAGTCAGGGTAAAGCAGACACTACTCTGTTTCTTTTGTGAAGTCCCTTTTTATTGAACAAACAGTCATGTTTGGTTATGCAAAACGTCCACAGTTCAGACAACGCCTTGCACTTCGTCCTCATGCCAAAACTCCATCTTACACTATCAACCTCTTAAAAAGTTAAAATTATACATTGGTTTTATGTTAAAGCTCTCCGACAAGTGCTCTGGGTCTTTAATTTATACATATGCATGTATTTAAGCTTCTAAATATGCAGGCCGGTGTTTCAGGAAGTGAACGAGTGGGAATCCTATTATCTCCTAACTCTTAGATGTAGTGCAGTAAGCCCTGTGACTGAGAGCAGGAGTGGGGTTGGGGAAGACAAAAGGCTTCAATGCTAAGCGACCAAGGTGATTTTAATCGTGCGTTCTTAAAGAAAGAATGAAAGAAAGAGAAAGTAACATCTGAAAACCAATTCGCTGCACAAAGGGCCCGTGTGTTCCCCGATGGCAAGGATCGAAGGAAAAAAGAGACAGAAGAATGAGTGAAAGAATGAAAAGAAAGAGTTTTTTTTATCAAGGTGTTCAGTTGGAGTACTAGGGGTAGGGGTTGGAGGAGAGAAGAAGGGGGTAAGCGAGGGAGGGCGGGATGGAGAGAGAGTGGGGTGGGTAGAAGAATTAGGAACCCCCCTTCAATAAGCCAAGCTAATTTATTTGTTTCTGCTTTTCTCCATCGCCTCCCCCTAAACCGGAGGAGTTATTTTCATGTCCGTTCCTACTCTCTCTTCTTTCCCGTTGGCGGCAGTAGCAACCTCCCCCAAACAACCACCCAACTCCCATCCCGCGACTGCAGCCTGCCGGCCTCCGCTCATCTCCAAAATGGCTAATGGGGGTTGGAGGATGATCAATTTGTAGAGCATCTAAAACTAAAAAGGGCTATGAGAGATGGGCCGGGCCCGGGTCGGGTTTCCCTAATGGCTGTAGTAGGATCAGGCTCCTGCACTCTGATTGGCCTGTTAAATGATTTCCTGGGCTCGCAGCCCAACCAGGACACATTCATCTCTTTGTCCTGCAGATAGAGGGACAAAACACTAATGAAGAGGAGGAGAAGTTCAGGATCGTTACTATACGGAAACTAATGTAGGAGAAATTAAAGTGTTCAGTCGCTCAGTTCAGTGTAAACAAGTACTGTGTTATTAGTGATCAGAACAGAGATTGGAGATTGGATACATACTGTACAGTGCATCATGAGTCCTATTCTGATTCACACAATAGATGTTTGACAGAGTTAACATGAACTATTCAGGCCTACTAGTATGGGTTCACTCAATCGTTCCATCTTCTTTTTTTTGTTTTCCAGAATACAGATAAAAAGGGAGAAAAGGGGAGAAAAGGTTTTGATACTGTATTGCATTTACAGTTGTCTATTTCAGTTTCAGTGTGACCTGAGGATGGTCTAAACAGAGTAACTAGGTCTCACAGTCTCACGTCAGAATTAGATGTTCATTCATGTTTCTCAAACATCAGATTTTGAAGTTGTTGCAAATGCCACATTTTTATGGTTAGGATTAAGTTTAGGCATTTACTCAGCAATCTTAAAGTTAGGTATTAACTCTGACTGGTTAAGGTAAGGGTTAAGGTTAGGTATTAACTCTGACTGGTTAAGGTAAGGGTTAAAGTTAGGTATTAACTCTGACTGGTTAAGGTAAGGGTTAAGGTTAGGTATTAACTCTGACTGGTTAAGGTAAGGGTTAAAGTTAGGTATTAACTCTGACTGGTCAAGGTAAGGGTTAAGGTTAGGTATTAACTCTGACTGGTTAAGGTAAGGGTTAAGGTTAGGTATTAACTCTGACTGGTTAAGGTAAGGGTTAAAGTTAGGTATTAACTCTGACTGGTTAAGGTAAGGGTTAAGGTTAGGTATTAACTCTGACTGGTTAAGGTAAGGGTTAAAGTTAGGTATTAACTCTGACTGGTCAAGGTAAGGGTTAAGGTTAGGTATTAACTCTGACTGGTTAAGGTAAGGGTTAAGGTTAGGTATTAACTCTGACTGGTTAAGGTAAGGGTTAAGGTTTGGGATAGGCTTAAAACAAACATTTCAAAAACATAATTCTATCGCTGGATTTGGACTTGAATCCTTTAGAATCAGAGGCAGATGCTTACACCCATCCACCATCCCAGTCCACAATGCCCCAGCAAAACCAAAACATAATTGAAGGTAGCAGCACTCACTGTTGCCCCTAGAGGCCGGTTACAACGTCATCTGGACGTCTCCTGGCTGGACGTCGAATACTGACTTGTATCATGGGTGACCTGCCTGAAACAGAGACATACTGTAGACTGGGTATTCATTAGAAATCATTCAGATTAATTATGATTTTAGTGAAACATCACATTTGGTTTCACAAAGTAGGACAAGTCCTCTGCGTGCATTTCCTGTGCAGTTTATGTCCATGGTTTGACTGGTGCTTATCAGCTATAGGAAACAAACTAGCTAAATTGACATTTAGATACACATACACACTTTGAGAAAGTGTTTTGTATTGTTGTGGCAAGATAGTGTATGTAGTGGTTTCTTGTGTCCTATTTTTCAAAAAGTAGTCTGATGTTAGTGACAACAATCAAGATACAGTTGAGATTATTGCCATGATATAAGCTCCTAGGCTTGCTAGCGGAGCTAGACCAAGAGGGCCTTTCTGAAATCTGCCCAGCATTTCCACACTGCTCTACTAAAAGACAACAGACAGGCCTGAAACGCAGGTAAGACAGACGGGTGGTTTCGTAGACCCCAATTAATTTAGGCTGAAGTAAGCTTAATTCAGTTCAGTGTCAATGTCCTCACCATTGATTTACTTGTGATTATATACAGTACTTCTGAATACGTCTGTGACGGGGACTTTTTAAATTAAGATTAACCATAGAACCGGACCAATTTGAAGCTAAAAGGATCCTAAATCTCGATTAAAGAGAAATTTAGTCGAGGAGTGGTCTTGATCTGTGAAACCAGCCCCCATGCAGTGTGATTGTACCGTAGCGGAGAGGAGAAAATAGGAGGGTGGTGAAGTTAGAGGCAGTACAGCACGGCAGAACGTTGAGTTACAGTGGCAGATGAAGGTGCATTAACTCTTTTTCATTACTGTTTAACTTATCCACGGTGTTTCACAATCCTTTTACCCAGGTCAATGAGAAATGTACTGGAAATGTAGACCTCCTCGGGCAACCGCTCCTCTCCAATTTTTCAAATGTGTTCTATGCTTAAAATTGTGAGAGTGGAGAGAGAGAGAGAGAGAGAGAGAGAGAGAGAGAGAGAGAGAGAGAGAGAGAGAGAAAAAAAAATACCCTCATATTTTTCTAAAAAGCCCTGCAATTCACAATGTAGATAATATTGAGAGTTTTCACTTAATTAAACTTGTGCACGCAGTGCAAAGTTTAAAAGGAAAGATGACACATGTCATGCCGTGAAAATGAGCAAATTATGAAATACAAATTAATTAGTGTTTTGAATCCGTTTTCAGAGCAATGAATTGCATTTAGAAAATTAAAAAGATATGGCTTCTCAGTCTAGTTGTGTGAGTGTGTATAATTTATTACTCGGCCAGTTCAAAAAGCAGAAGAAAACACTTCATAAACAGAACCGCTCTAATTTTATACATTAGGATATTGGAATGATTTTCATAATGGGTATCCCCTAGAACTATATTCTGTGGAGTTTTTTAATTAAAATAAATATGGAAATTAGGGCAAGGGAAATAGATACACATCGTGCTTGACATCCAAGGATAAACCTAGCCACAGGTTATGAATATGCGTCTGTCTTTGAATAAATCATCTCTTTTTGAGGTTTCTGGAGCTGGTTTTCCAGAGCTCTTTTTTGTTTTCTGGAATAAAGGTCAACTCTTTCAAAGGTGCTTTATCAAAGAGGATAAAGGGTTGTGGAGATAACCTACTCGACCTCTAACCTTGAACCAACCAACCAATCAGTTTCTCAGATCTTTGAGGCAATGTTTGCTTTCTGAGCAACCAATATAGACATGACTTTAGGATCAACGTTAACGTAACAATTGGGCTATAAGACTTCGGATCAAAATGTATCAAGGTAATATGGTCTATAGAAGGTTTAAAGGCATTGTTCACCTTTCTTTATTTTCATAAGACTTCATAAGGAGCTACCAACAGTGATATCTCTATCGCCTTTGACTCTATCGTCTTTGGCATTTGAATATGAATGTGATAAAGGGGACAGGCGAAATATTCCCCCATACGTCAGACGAGTGTTCACACACCCTGATGAAAGGTGAGGATCTGCACTGTAGTCTGTGGTTTGCTCCGTTCGTCTTCTCCTTAAGAGGCAGACTTCACACACTCCGTCCACTCTTAACCACTTCCAGGCTTATCTGGCTTCCCCATTGAATACACCTTCAGACATCGTGTTCATTAAAGCCTTTCATATCATTCTTTTCTTATTCCTTTCTAACGTACATTCTGTCGCTCTCACAACTTTGGCCGGAAGGGTGTGTGTGTGTGAGCTTGTGTGTGAGTGTACGCACGCTTCGTACTCCCTCAAACTCTGCTATTATTCGCTCCTGAATGAACATGCGGGTGTTGAAAATGGAGGGATGGGAGAAAGGAGAAGACGAGGCTGGGAGTTAATTAACGTGGTGTCGGAGAAACAGGCATAATAGGCCACCACTGTAAAAAGACATGACATTGAGATGGACGGATAAGTCATTAATTGGTTTTCTTATTGGTACAATGGGCTGCATGCGGCAGAAGAGAAGAGAGGAAGGTCAAGGCTTTGACTTTGACAGGGACCACAACTATATTACGAGTCATAGTAGCCAGGACTTGTGTATGTGTGTGTGTGGAGGAATATGAAAGGGGGGACAGATGCAAAGTTGATGGCAGATTGCGAGGCTGTGAAACAAAGTAATTACACCTAAAGGTGTGTTCTGGGGCCTGAGGATGGTGGTGCCGGTCAACACAGCAGGGCCTCCTCAATCTGCAACCCCGACACACTAGATTTGTCTTCAAGCAACCTATGCCTGCTTGCTTGCTTGTTTTTTTTCTTCAACATTCCCTTCTCGCTTCTCTTCCTCCTCTTCCTCTTCCTCCTCCTCCTTCTCATCCTCAGCTGCTCTCTGGAGGGAGGCTGTGGCACTCAGCTGAAACGCATATAATTTCGGGGCTGAGATGAACGCAGGCGATAGGGCGAGGAGGGGGAATACGGAGAGATAATTACGGGCGATACTCATGATTGTGAACGCGGCGGTGTGAAAAGGTGGGCCGCAAGATAAAACACTCATCAGAGAGGAGAACGAGAGAGGGCCGGGGTAAACAAACACAGGGAAGGAGGGAACAAGAGAGAGAGGACCATGGTGGAAAAGAATGGCAAGGTTAAAGGCATTGAGGTTATGGCATCTAAAGGGATTCAGATCGTCTTATGAACAGCAGGGACAAATACTTCATCTGAATCAGCTCTGTGGACGTCTTCTATTGAAAGTGAACCAATCTGCAAGACAGAACTCTATTGGCGTGTGTGATGGATGTTCATGTTTGTATTCACAACAATATAATACCGTTTCACTGTTAACCTTTCAGACAAAAATATTATGAAACAAAAAAATAACTAGGAATCTTTTAAATTAAAAATAAGAAATTCATATCATTATCTTGTAAAGGGTAATCAAATGTTTTAGTTATTTAGCGTTCTTCACAAATCATGGGCCTGAACCCCCCCAAAATAATTTGGCTAGGATAAGAGTGGCTGTGATAAACCCCTGACATGTGTTATTTTACAGGCTTTTGGTGTGGAACACTTTGGGTACAACTGTAAATGAAAAAAGCTCTCTAAGGTGTCTTCAATCAGAAAATAAAGAATGTTCCTATCTTTGGATGTCAGACCTGTGTGTGTGTGTGTGTGTGTGTGTGTGTGTGTGTGTGTGTGTGTGTGTGTGTGTGTGTGTGTGTGTGTGTGTGTGTGTGTGTGTGTGTGTGCGTGCGCGTGCGTGCGTGTGCGTGTGTGCGTGTGCAAGTGCGATGTGTATACACTCGGACAGGTGTACATGCATGTGGTCAAATTGTGTGATTTTTATCTCATTCTCTCTCTCTCTCTCTGTGTCTCTGTGTCTCTCTTTTTCTCTCCTTTGCTCTCATGCAGAGGTGTAGGTGATGACAGACACAGATAATGCTTTATGGCAGTAATGATAAGGAGCCTCCACTCGCGTCCCATCAGAAAACCCCCATAGCAAACCCAAATGACTGCAGTCTTATCAGCGATCTCACACTTAATGCGACTCTATTTTGAAGTAATGCGTGCCTTTTCATCCACAAATGGATTTGAGATTTCAAGCCTCTTAATATTGATTTATTTGTATACTTTGTCCTCAGAAGGATATTACTACCCGCATATCATCAGCGAAATGCTTTGCAAATGTTACACGGATATGGTGATAGGGTACTACGAATTTTGAGTGAGTTCAAATATTGATTCAGAATATTTTAGATAGGTTTTGCATTTGTCATGTTACTGTTTGGAGACCCGTTGGTTGTGTGCATTCTCCTGTCACTTGTGTGTGTTGTGTGTGTGTGTGAGAGAGAGAGAGAGTTAAAGTATATGTGTGTGGTGTGTGTGTGTGTGAGAGAGAGAGTTAAACTATATGTGTGTGTTGTGAGAGAGAGTTAAAGTATTTATGTGTGTGAGAGAGAGAGTTAAAGTATATGTGTGTGTCACGTTCTGACCTTTATTTCCTTTGTTTTGTCTTTATTTCGTATGGTCAGGGCGTGAGTTGGGGTGGGCAGTCTATGTTTGTTTTTCTATGTTTGGTTTCTGTTTCGGCCTAGTATGGTTCTCAATCAGAGGCAGGTGTCGTTAGTTGTCTCTGATTGAGAAGCATACTTTCACTGTTGGTTTGTGGGTGTTTGTTTCCGTGTGTGTGTTAGTCGCCACACGGTACTGTTCCGGTTGTTGTAGATTTCACGTTATCGTTTATTGTTTTTGTTCGAGTGTTCATTTGTCTTTATTAAAAACATTATGGACACTTACCACGCTGCATCTTGGTCCGATCCTTACTCCTCTTCAGACGAAGAGGAAATCTGCCGTTACAGAAACACCCACCACAAAAGGACCAAGCGGCGTGGTAACGGGCAGCAGCAGCGAACACAAGACTCCTGGACTTGGGAGGAGATTATGGACGGTAATGGACCCTGGGCACAGCCGGGGAATATCGGCGTCCCAAGGCAGAGCTGGAGGCAGCGAAGGCAGAGAGGCGCTGGTATGAGGAGGCAGCACGGCAGCGCAACTGGAAGCCCGAGAGGCAGCCCCAAAAATGTATTGGGGGAGGCACACGGAGAGTGTGGTGAAGCCAGGTAGGAGACCTGCGCCAACTTCCCGTGCTTACCGGAGAGCGAGAGGGACCGGGCAGGCACCTGTGTTAAGAGGTGGAGTGCACAGTTTCCCCAGTGCGTGTGCATAGCCCGGTGCGGTACATTCCAGCTCCTCGTATCGGCCGGGCTAGAGTGGGCATCGAGCCAGGTGCCATGAAGCCGGCTCTACGCATCTGGTCTCCAGTGCGTCTCCTTGGGCCGGCGTACATGGCACCAGCCTTACGCATGGTGTCCCCGGTTCGCCAGCACAGCCCAGTGCGGGCTATTCCACCTCGCCGCACTGGCCTGGCTACCGGGAGCATTCAACCAGGTAAGGTTGGGCAGGCTCGGGGCTCAAGAGCTCCAGTGCGCCTGCACGGTCCGGTCTATCCAGTGCTACCTCCACGCACCAGCCCTCCAGTGGCAGCCCCCCGCACCAGGCTGACTCTCCGTCTACTGCCTACACGTGCTCCCGTCTGTCCAGCGCTGCCAGAGCCTTCCTCCTGTCCTGAGCTGCTAGAGTCTCCCGTCTGTCCTGAGCTGCTAGAGTCTCCCGTCTGTCCTGAGCTGTCACAGCCGCCAGTCTGTCCTGAGCTGCTAGAGTCTCCCGTCTGTCCTGAGACGCTAGAGTCTCCCGTCTGTCCTGAGCTGTCACAGCCGCCAGTCTGTCCTGAGCTGCTAGAGTCTCCCGTCTGTCCTGAGCCGCTAGAGTCTCCCGTCTGTCCTGAGCTGTCACAGCCGCCAGTCTGTCCTGAGCTGCTAGAGTCTCCCGCCTGTCCGGCGCCGCCGGAGTCTCCCGCCTATCCGGCGCCGCCGGAGTCTCTTGCCTGTCCGGCGCTGCCGGAATCTCCCTTCCATTTGGGACACATGGCTAGGGTCCCCAGTCGGAGGTCGGCGGCAAGGGTCACCGCTCATAAGAGGCCACGGGGGAGGTTGAGGAGGCGGACGAAAACTGTGGTGAAGTGGGGTCCACGTCCTGCGCCAGAGCCGCCACCGCGGACAGACGCCCACCCAGACCCTCCCCTATAGGTTCAGGTTTTGCGTCCGGAGTCCACACCTTTGGGGGGAGGGGGGTTTGTTTGTTTTTCTATGTTTGGTTTCTGTTTCGGCCTAGTATGGTTCTTAATCAGAGGCAGGTGTCGTTAGTTGTCTCTGAGAATCATACTTAGGTAGCCTGGGTTTCACTGTTGGTTTGTGGGTGTTTGTTTCCGTGTGTGTGTTAGTCGCCACACGGTACTGTTCCGGTTGTTGTAGATTTCACGTTATCGTTTATTGTTTTTGTTCGAGTGTTCATTTGTCTTTATTAAAAACATTATGGACATTTACCACGCTGCATCTTGGTCCGATCCTTACTCCTCTTCAGACAAAGAGGAGATCTGCCATTAGTGTGTGTGTGAGAGTTAAAGTTTTTGTGTGTGAGAGAGTTAAAGTATGTGTGTTTGACCTGTGGTCTGCTATCTGATCAGTCCTTCCGTCTGTAACACTTTGTCTTATCTCTTTTTTTTGTAGAATTCAAGTGAAAGTCCCTAAAACATTCTCAGAAATGAGCCACAGTGAAAACGTTTTACCTTTCACAGCAAGTTCAAATCATTAAGAATGGAACCTGATGATAGTTATGGACATAACAGTCTTACAGAAGTACAGCAATCCTCTGAGTTGCATTGAGAAGTTAATTCTTACTTTTCTCACGTTTCTAGAAAATATGAGAAATTGTCTCAACACTTTCTGTTCTGCTTGTATCATTTACATTTTCTCAGTCAAGATCAATTCATCTGAATCGTCTCGTAATGTATTCCTCGCTGATAAATGAATTTATCAAACTGTCTTTAAATAAATGAAGTTGTCAAGCTGGGCCCAGAGAACCAAGTTGGTGGAAGGAAGCGGGATTTATTAAAACTCTGTCTCCTCTCTCATCCCTCCTCTGTGAATGCATTCATCTTCCTGACGAGGGAATATGAGTTAGATTCCAATCACTGCTCAAGGTGCTTTATTGGTGTGTTTTTTGAAGGTGTTTTTAGGTGAGCCTGTCTCTGTCTGCCACTGTATCACACTGGGCTTTCACAAATAACTAATGGAATCTCCCTCAGATGTTCCACAGCCCATTTCATATCTATAATTGTACAGGTTATAAATCATAGTGGAGGGATTTAAATGTTTGATTCTTTCTGATGTATACGCTGACCACGGGAGGCGATGGGGTGATGGGTGGGTTGAGATTGTGGTGTTATTAAAGAGAAATAAGATGCGTCTGAGTGCATGCCAAAATTGCAAATGATGCTAGCAAAAAAAATTCACTCCTACAAGGACACACTGTCTGAAAGTGGTGCAAAAAATGTTTTGGATGACACCAAATGGAATATCGTTTAGACCAGTTATCTCATTGTACAATACTTTTTGGGGAACTATTGAAGCCTTGAACCCTGCCCTTTAAGCCTACAGTATTGCCCTCTTTTGCCTTTTATCCTCAACAGCAACCAATGAGTGACTGCAGTGTGATACAAACAGGGACTGCCATGAATGTGTGTTTCAGTGTGTGTTGACTCTTCCTATGTTGTTGTGAACCAATGAAGCTGGATGTATACGTTGCTGCAGCATACGAGTCCACTTACTATAAACCCCAGATACAGATGTGTCTCGTTATGCAACGATGAACGTTCTCGACGTTATCTCTCCCAGATCCTAGACTCGGATGGTTGGATAAACAAGGCTCTTTTCCGACTTGTGTTTGGAGAAGGAATTGTGCCCGGCACGACTGGGCCCGACGTTGGAGCAGGGAGAGAGGCAGAGTCCACTTTGTGGAACACACTGGGCGGATATCAGGAGCAGATGTCCTGTCTGCCATGCAACATAGAGGTCTGGCCTGGGAGCTGCTTACAATGTCGTAGTGTAGCACTGCCCTACGAGGTAAATAACTCCACTCACCCTGCCCGGCTCTGCAATTTCTGCTTCTCTATTTTGGAGGGCAGGGTTAAATATGAATAACAATATTGCAAAGGTTGTGTGTCTATTTCTTGTACTTAGAGCAGGGTAGAAAGGGATGGTTTTCCAGGCAGTGCTCCCTCAGCCCCTAGTGGTGAATGTGTGAATCTCTGCTTGGTTTCACTCGTACTGTATTTCTTTAGAGTAAAGGAAGCAAAGGAAGAGACGGACTGAGAGGAAGCCTCTTCGATAAATGGAGAGAGAGGCACCTCATTTGAAATACAGGTCTGCCCTCCAAACATCTCTCCTTCTGCTTTAAAACAGTTCCAGGCCAATCTACATCCCAGGGTTATTCTAGCTGCAGGGGATTGTTTAACAAAGGTGACGGTCTGAGCACAACTAAACAGACTCTAGTGCTATTCATTCTCTGGTTAATTCTTGATACTGTTGCTTGACATACACAGAGGATATCGACAAGTCTTGATATCGATATCAAGACTTGGGACACGAGTAGAGCAGAATGATAAGTAAAGTAGATAGGAAACTTTGTAATGATCAGTCTCTCTCTCTCTCTCTCTCTCTCTCTCTCTCTCTCTCAGTCTAATTAATTAAAGCCAGTGGTTTCTGTCCGTTTCCCTCTTTGTTTTTCTCACTACAGCCTGTCACCTATCCCCTCGTGAGACGCCAGTGCTTCAACACCCTTCATCCCTCCTCTCATCCCTCCTTCCCTACACTCAGCCCCCTTTCCCCCTTCCCTCCTCTCATCCCTCCCCTCCTCTCATCCCTCCCCTCCTCTAGTCATTTAAACTTTTTTTTAGAATAATTGCGATGTTATCTGGATCATAATTGTGGTATAATTAGGTGAGTTAATTCTCACATTGAGCTCACTCGGGTCTGATGTCGTGGCGTGAGCAGCATGTGGTTGGAGGTTAAACTGCTGCTTTGATACCGAGAGCCAGAGAGATGTGAGTGACTGGCAGAGTGAAAGGGGACTGGTTTGCAGTGTAGTTAACTTGATGCATTGCAGAATCTTCAATAGAGGAATATCATTTGTGAACCTAATACGAATTTACTTTCACTAGTTTAACGATAAAACATGTCAAAGGTAAATGGCACGTCTAAATGAGTTATTTTGGTTTAGTAACATTATTGAAGTGCATCTCTGAATTGAATCAACCATTCACCTGTCAGATTCACTGTGAGGCCCTTTTGGTTTTCTTGGTATTAGGTCACTCAGATGACAGTAGGTTACAGTTCTCTCTTCCCCCCATAAGGGGTGTGTCTATTGGGGGTCTCTCTCTTCGCGTGGTGTGGGCATGGTTACATAAACGGCTGTGTGACTATGTGACAGACAGCACGTTATCGCCGTGATGACCAAGCTGGGCCGCCAGCTGTTTTGCAGGTGAGGGTTGCTGTGGTAACGTGGGGTAACTCTACGTGTGGAGGAAATTCAGGGATGGCCACAGGGTTAGGCCTCGGGCCCAGGGAGAAAACCACAAACAGGCAGAAGCACTCTCTGTGGGGAGAGAGACAGCCAGGTTCCTCTGACTTCCACATCATACCTCCACACGCTGTTGTGGGGATAGTGGGGACACTGACAGTCTCTGTGTCGGTGTGTGCATTTATTGAGCTCTTCTGAATGTGTTTCCATGGCTGTGTGTGTGTGTGTGTGTGTGTGTGTGTGTGTGTGTGTGTGTGTGTGTGTGTGTGTGTGTGTGTGTGTGTGTGTGTGTGTGTGTGTGTGTGTGTGTGTGTGTGTGTGTGTGTGTGTGTGTGTGTGTTATACTATATCTGCACATACTCGTAATAATGTAGGTGTTGTACCATTTCCTGTATTTGTCTTGATGTGTGAATGTGAACTTGTATCATGTACTGTCCCCATTGATAATTCCTTGTATTCGTGAGGATGTCATTCTTAGAGAGCTTTTTGGTATTTCAGAGCTTTTTCAAAGTGAGAAACATTTTACATAGGGAAATTATTCAATTGGAAACATGAGAGTAAGAAAGAGTAAATTCTCTGAATCTCTCGCCGTTGCACTCTCTGTTTGACTGCTGTGGCTCACCTTGACTATGCCGGCTGCGAACGTGTGTGGGAGTAAGTGTAGAGAGAGACAGAGAGAGACAAAGAAAGATAGTGTTTTCATGTGTTCTCCCCTAATATTACTGTCATGGTTTTGTTCTAAGAACCATACTGAGTTCCCACTGCTGTTCTTTCTGATCTTATACCCTTTCTCTGTGTCTCTCCCTCAGTGGGCATAATAACCCACATCCAGCCCAACACATTGGAAACTTTTAGACTGCATCTCTAATTCTGTTCTCTCACTGCTTTTATTCTAAGACTGTGTCTGAATAGGTCCAAGCACAGAAACTCTTACATCAGATTGGGAGGTGAGAAAATCTAGATAAAAAGTTCTGCCACTTCTAATCTACCATGTGTGTTCTGTTATAGGTTTTGATTGAAGCCCTTAAATAGTTTGAATTTGTGTTGAGCTTTCATTTAGTTTGACAGATGCCCAGAGAAAGGGCTATATCTCCCCTTAAACAGTCCTTAGAAATGCAAAGGTAAGCCCTTGGATTTTATAATTTCGCTGTTTTAAAAATGAAGTGACGGAGGGCTTTGTTCAATTAAAACTATTGCAAACGTTTTGAGTGAACTGTAAATGAGGTAAATTAGAGAAATACATGTGCTTGTTATCTATCAGTGTGTGTGAGAGTTTTTTTTAATCCTACCCTTAAATTACCTCCAAGCTCAGCAATAAAGCTATGACTGTAGCCTACAGAGGAGGAAGTGTCAGTTACAACACATACTGATGTAGTGACTCCTCTGTTCTAAACGGAATGGTGGACGTTAATTGTAAGTAGAGTGTTGGATGGTGCGGCAGTATGACTGGGTAGACTTTAGCTATGGTATGTGATAGATAATACGAAGGCCCAGGTGTTGGTTTGTTTGAGAGTGTGAGCAGGAAGTCACTGTTGACCTAGATTAGGCCTTGTTGTGGTACAGAGAATGTTGAAACCACTGGAAATGGAAAGGAATAGAGACTTGACAGTATTTCTTCTAAATGGATTAGGTGTTCATTGGACATTTTATGTCATTTAGCAGACACTCTTATTAAGAGGGTTTACAGAAACAATTATTTGAAGTACCTTGCTCAAGGGCACATCAACTGTTTTTTTACCTAGTTGGTTCAGGGATTCAAACCAGAGACCTGCCGGTTACTGGCCCGACACTCTTAACCACTAGGCTACTTAACGCCCCCGCCTGCCGCTACTCTACATCGATTGGATAACTGTTATGTGGTTATTCAATAACAAATTTCAAATGTACTTTGCATGATCTTTTGGTACATTATTTGAATATTACTGATATGTTCATCTCACAGTTTTACGATTGTCCGCATGATGTGTTTGTTGTGAGATTTATTTTACAATAGGCTCTAAAATCATATCCTCCCAAAATTGTAAACATAATTCATAATATATTTTAAAATGACTGTTTAGATACCTTTATATTTCAATTACATTCTCACTTCTGCCCATTTTTATATGCCTATTTTCCTCTATTACTTACCAATAAATGGACCATATTTTACATATTGCAAACCACTTGGATTATTTTATAGCACATTCAATATCGTGTCATTGTTTCAACAAACTCCCATTTTCTGTAAACAAGAATTTAATATTTTTGTCTCCAAAGTTGAAAGTCTGGCATGGCACAGTGGGGTAAACTGCCTAAACATCTGACAAATCAGTGGAAACAGAGAGGAGGGTACATTCTGCCTCATTAGCTTCTCTCATGTCAAATGTCAACTTGTATGACTGAGAGCTTTGATGCACCTACTGTAGGCAGACAGCCAGAGCCGAGGCCCTTGGTATAGTAGGTGTTCAGTTTAATGAACTGGGTCACTCTCTCTCCTTACTGTAGCTCGGAGTCAGAGCAACAGCTACGTCAGTGAACTGAGGGTTTCTGAATGTCTTTAAAAAGACAGGTAAGAAATATGTATTATTTTTGATTGCGAAGAATGGCAGAAGTAATCGACATAAGCACACACACACACACACACACACACACACACACACACACACACACACACACACACACACACACACACACACACACCTCTTTCTTCCCACACAGCAGGCTGTCAGTCAGGTGGGAGAAACTAAAGACTGTAGATGTGTATCAGACATTTGTCCATCTCCACTGACCTGGTCTGTGAATGCACCTCCCTACCTCCCCCTTAACTCCCCCTAGCTCACCCCCAGCTTACCCCCAGGACCCCCCTCCCCTACCTTTGCCCCAGCACCCCCTACCTCCCACTTACCTCCTCCTACCGCCCCTGTACCCCAGTGCCCCCTTACCTCCCCCCTACCTCCAGCCCGTTATCTGGCTGTTTGAGGATGCTCAGCTCCCCTCTCCTCTTTGTGCTCCAAGGTGAAAGGCTGCAACTCGAGAAACTCCCATATTCACTTCCAACGTTTGTTTCTCAGGGAAGCTCTTGTTGTGTTTTTGAATAGGTCTTAAAATCCATTGTTCCCACATTCAGTTTTTTTTAAGACTTTGTGGAAGAAAAAAGGCACAGTTCTCATAGGACTGTTAGTATAATATCACTATATCAAATGATACTGCAGTACTATTGCTCCATATTTTTTCACATTTGTTTTACAGTCTAGTCAGTCAGTTATGTAATTATATACAGAATAAAACATACATGATTTTTGTATTAATATGGATTTTTTTTGTCGCAATCCTCTGTTACTATATCTCACTAATCATATGTCTTTCATCACACCAACGAAAAAACGATACTCTACCCCTTATATCTAGACAGCTGTCTACAGCATCATTTTACACGAAGTGGTACAGTGTTTATTTCATTGCCTTTTCCAACCAACATTTCCACACTAAACGTTAATCATGGTTCTTATTATTACTATATTATTACTATTTTATTACTATATTCATAGGATGTTTTTTGTTCTCGCCATCCGGCGTCTGGACCAGTTCTTTTTCTGCATATCTTTCTGGAGGTTTTTTGAGCAGCATCGGGTTAAAGATGAGCAGATAAAGAGAGGAAAACAGAGCGAGAGAGAGAGAGAGAGAGATGGCTTAGTAAATGGAAAATAATGTATAGATAAGGGCCGAGCGAGGGTGATGAGGGTCGTGATGGTGAGATATCAGGTTGTGGTCAGACAAGGCTCAGGGCAATCTGACTTCTGCAAAACGTTGTTTTTGCAAGAGGGAGAAAAAACAGAGAGAAAGATATTTCGGGGGCAATAATGAATAACCTTCCAACAAGGTTGACACTGTCGACAGTATGTGTTCTACTCCGCCTGTCTGTGTGTGACTGTGCAGGGTGATACCTACTCTTCACTCTATGGTATCTCTAGCTCTGCAGTGCAACTCAAAGGGAATCGGGCTACCTAGAGCATTCCACAACCCTGGATAATTAAGGGGGAGAATTCCTTGTCATCTCAGGGGGAAGCTCTTTAGGTACAAATTCACTGTGTTGAATAAAACCCGAATGAATCCCCTTAATCTTATGCATGAGATTATTATTCCCTTTTTATACAATGTTCATGTGCCGTATAGCCCCTGTCTTTAACAGTACTGTATGCCCAATGGAAAAAAGGAACACCAGAAATTCCACCAACGCATTTGATACGGTCTTGATCCCTCAGTTATTATTTCTCGGTGTCGGAATTGGTGATCGTCAGTAGAATGTGTCACGAAACCACAGAAGAGAACAGAGCAAACACAGAAGAAGAAATATAACAGAGCAGGGCGGAGGTGGTTACTGTAATCATGCACGCCTGTCTTCCAAGGAGACCTTGTGACTGTGTCGTGCTTTGACCTCTGCTCCGCTGCAGTGGGCCCCGTGTCCTTATCATCCTCAGTCGTAAATATGACAACCCTACAGTGTTGTGTGTCTCTTACCTTGCGTTGGCTGGGAGACAATTCTGCTGTCACTGTGCCAGTGGTGGAAAAAGTACCCAATTGTCATACTTGAGTAAAAGTAACGATACCTTGATAGAAAATGACTCAAGTAAATGTGAAAGTCACCCAGTAAAATACAACTTCAGTAAAAGTCTAGAAGTATTTGGTGTTAAATATACTTAAGTATCAAAAGTAAATGTAATTGCTAAAATATACTTAAGTATCAAACATTTAAGTAAAAGTAGAAATAATTTCACATTCCTTATATTAAGCAAACCAGACGGCACGATTTCCATGTTTTTTTAAACACTCCAACACAATACATCATTTACAAACAAAGCATTTGTGTTTAGTGAATCTGCCGTATAAGAGGCATTAGGAATGACCAGGGATTTTCTTGATGTGTGTGAATTCGACCATTTTCCTGTCCTGCTTCAAAATGTAACGAGTACTTTTGGGTGTCAGGGAAAATATATGGAGTAGAAAGTACATAATTTTTTTTCAGGAATGTAGTGGAGTAAAAGTGAAATTTGTCAAAAATTAAAAATAGCAAAGTAAAGTACAGATACCCAAAAAAACTTCTTAAGTAGTACATTAAAGTATTTTACACCACTGCACTGCGCTTCATTAGGGTTTGAACCCTAACTCATATGAAGGACTGTGTATTCCCACTGCTACTCACCAGGTACTAGTCATTGTTGCTTCTTAAAAATATATATTTTCCGTGCTTCAGAATTCAGGTTGAGCAGATTCCTTGACTTTTTCAACATTTATTACTACACTTTTTGGCCCATTTTATTATCAACATACTTATGCAATTTTAAGATGGACCTTCCTAGAAAAACATCACCAGGGATAGTGACACCTTCTTTATTCTGAGTCAGAAACAAGTGATGCAAAGTGAGAATTGTTCACCTTGGTTTCAACCACCCGAGAATTCATAGAAAATCATGTCAGATCTGTCATGACAGCCCCTCTTTAACCACTCTAATTGGCACATGTCTCTCTTTGAGTAAGCACAAAAGTGATTTTGTGCTTATTAGAGAGGAGAGATGTTTGTGTCAGGTAGCGTGTGTAAAGGCATGTGAATGTATGTGTGTGGTTCTGTGCGTGCTGGTGTGTGTATGTATGTATAAGTATGTGTGTGTGTGTGTGTGTGTGTGTGTGTGTGTATGTATGTATAAGTATGTGTGTGTGTGTGTGTGTGTGTGTGTGTGTGTGTGTGTGTGTGTGTGTGTGTGTGTGTGTGCGCGTGCGTGCGTGCGTGCGTGCGTGCGTGTGTGTGTGTGTGTGCGTGCGTGCGTGTGTGTAAGGGGGGTTCCTGAATGTTTTGGGTTACAGCACAGCGGCTGGTCGGCTGGCTGCTCCTGGCCTCCTGAAATGGCCACAGATCACTATGCTTGTCATCAGGCACCATTATATCCCTCTCTCCCAGGCTCCTTCAAGTCTATCGCTGTCTGTCCTACCTCATACAACTCTGTTCCTTCACTAAAGACACAAGACACTGTCGGCCCTATTCAGGCAGTACTGATAACTGGCTGCTTCTGGGGTAGCACTCTCACAAAGCAGCACTCTTTCACTGCCGCAAATGAATATGAACTTTTACTTTCAGATGAACATCGACAGTTTCTTTCTGTTGCAGGCTCTAAATAGAACAGTGTTGATTAAATGCACGTTCTCACAGAAGAACAAAAAACACAGCTTGATTGTTAATTCAGTGTTGTTTACCTTCATGTCACTAAATAATTGAAGGCCAGGTGGTTTAATATGGCTCTGACTGACCCTAATCACTCACTTATAATCCACACAGGATGAAATATTCACGGGCCCCGTGCGTGATTCGGTCCCATGAAGACCTTATCACCTAAAACCGGAAATTGATATCCCTACGAGACATGCATCTGATATGCTACTACGTTTAAATAAACAAATAAGACCATGTAAAAGCTTGAACGTTAGAATTTTCTGGTGCCTCCTTAACACTGTATTGATTTGGAATTACTATACGGCTGAACTTAAAACTATATCATGTGGACAGTGTTGCAAACAAGTTGTCGAAGAAGTACAGACAAAATTGAGGAAGAAATATACTTTATTGATGCAATTATAACGGTGTGTGTGTGTGTGTGTGCGTGCGTGCGTGTGTGTGTGTGTGTGTGTGCGTGCGTGCGCGTGCGCGTGTGTGTGTGTGTGTGTGTGTGTGTAGGCCTACAGTATCTGCTAATATTGAGGGTAGACTTGCATGGCTGCAGGGTGGATCTTATCTGTGTGGTGTAAACATATATTTTGTGTTTTTTTCTTCTTCTGTGGAGATAGAGAGATGTGCGAGGGTCCAGCTATGCCAGCAGAGCTCTCTCAGATTACTGCTTGCCACGGCAGATACACTGCAGGCTGAATAGAATCCTACTTACATAAACAGTATAGGCGAGTATAGAACTTTATCCCTGAATTTATATTGTGTGTGTATATGTAAGCGGACTATATCTTATCACATTGCTTTGTAATACAGAGTATCGACATATTCCAGTTATTAAAGGCAAACATCTTGAATTGTGTTACTTAGTATTTTGTCCGTTGTCAAATGCACCTATATCTATTGCTGATAATATATGCCCCTGGTAAAATGCATTTTTGCAAAAGAAAAGTAACTATTCTATTATTTGTAATACAAGACACACCAATTTTCTGAGTTATATACTGCAAAATACTTTGAGATTGTTGTAAACAGGTCATTGTTGACCTGTTCGAGGTGTTAAGTAGTCCTGTGAAGTTCTTTTCACAGTAAAGCACCGACACAGACATGGAGACCACAGTGGAGTCTCTCTGCGAGGCTGCAGGTTGGAGCACAACGTAGCTTCTAGTCCACAGACAGGACCTCAGGGTCATGCCAAGACGAGCTCTCTCTCTCTCTCCCTCTCTCTCTCTCTCTCTCTCTCTCTCTCTCTCTCTCTCTCTCTCACTTTCTCTATCCATTATCTTTCTCTCCTCCTATTTCTTTCTTTCTCTCTTTCTTTCTCTCACCTCTCTCCCTTCCTTCTCAGCCCTTTCCTCTCTCTCGCTATCTCTCTGTCTGTCTCTGCCTCCCCCTCTCAAGTGTGTGTGTATGTGTACATATGGCCTTGAGTGGGTGTCTGTATATATATATTGTATATATATATGTGTGTGTGTGTGTGTGTGTGTGTGTATGTGTGTGTGTGTGTGTGTGTGTGTCTCTGTGTGTATGTGAGCGGCCCATATCTTATCACCGGGGCAGATTAAGCTCCTGCCTACGATAACGTCCGTCGGTAAACAGGCGACAGGCGATGCACAGCGACAGGGAGCCCAAATGGGCGATTAGAGGTTCTCGGCTTGGCACCGGGGGTCGAGAGAGAGAGCGTCACCTCTGCCTGTACGATAACTCCCCCCTGTTATTTCCACCCAGCCTCACTGGCCCTCTCATAAACACCAGACACCTTCAATCTCACCAGAGAGCACAGACCCACACAATGCCTGGGACTTTGGTCCCATATCTGTCCACTCTAACGTCAGTCCACGTCCTTTGAACCATATCAAGACAGTACACTATTCAGTACACTAGACAAAACACTAGACAGTACACTAGACAAAACACTAGATAGTACACTAGACAATACACTATATAGAACACTAGACAGTACACTTTGTTGTCACCTCTAAGACCATGTGATACTTGATGTTGTGTATCAGTGCATCTTGGTGTAACGTTACTCTACTGTAGGAGGTTTTAGATTCAGCTTTCAATGGTCGGGAATTATTAGAATGAAATAATGAATCATTATTGTGATGGGTCAGACTAATTACCATTTGTTAGTGACATCTAATGATCCCTGTCCCTGTCCAGGGCTCTATGGCTACAGTAGGGCTTTATGGCTAAAGTAGGGCTCTATGGCTACAGTAGGGCTTTATGGCTACAGTAGGGCTCTATGGCTACAGTAGGGAAATATGGCTACAATAGGGCTTTATGGCTACAGTAGAGCAATATGGCTACAGTAGGGCTTTATGGCTACAGTATGGCTCTATGGCTACGGTAGGACAATATGGCTACAGGAGTCTTCCCCCATACCCATAGGACAAACTACAAGTGAATGGAAGAAGCACACACATACTGTACACTTTTCTCTTTAACCAGCATAATCTATTAAGATATCTATTGTCATCCTTGAATAAAGTATGCAGAATATTGAGGATAATTGGATCCATTGACAATATTGTTTTCTTTCTCATCAATATCGTAAAACTCCTTGTCATTGGCATATACTTACAGTGAGGCCATATCTCAGCCCTGTCTGGCTCATTAGGCTGGTGTTTTATAAGCAGCTTTCTCTTGTTCATCAATACATAGAGATCACACATGGCCATTTATTGGGGATTTCTGATAATTGACTCATTCATTTTCATGGCCATCCTGAAATAATCTGCTGTAAGTATGTGGAGGCTAGTGTTAGACACATGGTGCTTATATAGTAGATAGCAGAAGTCGTAGTGGTAGTAGTAGTATTAGAGGTAGTAGCAGTAGTATTAGTAGTAGTAGCAGCAATAGTAGTAGCGGTAGCAGTAGTACTAGTAGTAGTAGAAGTAGTAGTAGTAGTAGCAGTAGCAGCAGTAGCAGTAGTAGTAGTAGTAGCAGCAATAGTAGTAGCAGTAAAAGTAGTAGTAGCAGCAGCAGTAGTAGTAGTAGTAGTAGTAGTAGCAGCTGCAGCAGTAGTAGTAGTAGTAGAAGTAGTAGTAGTTGTTGAAGTAGTAGAAGTAGTAGTTGTAGCAGCATTAGCAGTAGCAGTAGCAGTAGTAGCATTAGCAGTAGTAATAGTAGTAGTAGTAGTAGTAGCATTAGCAGTAGTAGTAATAGTATCAGTAGTAGCAGTATTAGAGGTAGTAGCAGTAGTATTAGTAGTAGTAGCAGCAATAGTAGTAGCGGTAGCAGTAGTACTAGTAGTAGTAGTAGCAGCAATAGTAGTAGCAATAAAAGTAGTAGTAGCAGCAGTAGTAGTAGTAGTAGTAGAAGTAGTAGTAGTTGTTGAAGTAGTAGAAGTAGTAGTTGTAGCAGCATTAGCAGTAGCAGTAGCAGTAGTAGCATTAGCAGTAGTAATAGTAGTAGTAGTAGTAGTAGCATTAGCCGTAGTAGTAATAGTATCAGTAGTAGCAGTAGCAGTAGTAGCTGTAGTAGTAGTAGCAGTAGTAATAGTAGGAGTAGTAGTAGTAGTAGTAGAAGCAGTAGCAGTAGCAGTAGCAGTAGTAGTAGTTGTAGTAGTAGTAGTAGTAGTAGTAGAAGCAGTAGCAGTAGTAATACTAGTAGTAGTAGTAGTTAGTGGTAGTAGTAGTAGCAGTAGTAGCAGTAGTAGTAGCAGTAGTAGCAGAAGTAGTAGTAATAGCAGTAGTAGTAGTAGCAGTAGTAGTATTAGAAGTAGTAGCAGTAGTAGTAGCACTAGTAGTAGTAGTAGTTGTAGAAGCAGTAGCAGTAGCAGTAGCAGTAGTAGTAGCAGTAGTAGTAGTAGTAGTAGTAGTAGCAGTAGTAGTATTTAGTAGTCATAGTTGTATTAGTAGTAGTAGTAGTGGTAGCAGTAGGAGTAGTAGTAGTAGTTAGAAGTAGTAGTAGTAGTAGTAGGAGTAGTAGTAGTAGTAGTAGTAGTAGCAGTAGTAGTAGTTAGTAGTAGTAGCAGTAGTAGTAGTTAGTAGTAGTAGTAGTAGTGGTAGTAGTAGCAGTAGTAGAAGTTAGTAGTAGTAGTAGCAGTAGTCGTCTTTCGTAGTAGTAGTAGTAGACGTAGTAGTAGCAGTAGTAGTAGTAGCAGCAGCTGCAGTAGTAGTAGTAGTAGTAGTAGTAGTTGTTGAAGTAGTAGAAGTAGTAGTTGTAGCAGCATTAGCAGTAGCAGTAGCAATTGTAGCATTAGCAGTAGTAGGAGTAGTAGTAGCATTAGCAGTAGTAGTAATAGTATTAGTAGTAGCAGTAGTAGTAGTAGCAGTAGTAGCTGTAGTATAATTTAGTAGTAGTTAGTAGTAGTAGTAGTAGTAGTAGTAGCATTAGCAGTAGTAGCAGTAGTAGCAGTAGTAGTAGCAGTAGTAGCAGAAGTAGTAGTAGTAGTAGTAGCAGTAGTAGCTGTAGTAGTAGTAGTATAATTTAGTAGTAGTTAGTAGTAGTAGTAGTAGTAGTAGTAGCATTAGCAGTAGTAGCAGTAGTAGCAGTAGTAGCAGTAGTAGTAGCAGTAGTAGCAGAAGTAGTAGTAATAGCAGTAGTAGTAGTAGCAGTAGTAGTATTAGAAGTAGTAGCAGTAGTAGTAGTAGTAGTAGTAGTAGTAGAAGCAGTAGCAGTAGCAGTAGTAGTAGTAGTAGTAGCAGTAGCAGTAGCAGCAATAGTAGTAGCAGTAAAAGTAGTAGTAGTAGTAGTAGCAGCAGTAGTAGTAGTAGTAGAATTTAGTAGTAGTAGTAGTTAGTAGTATTAGTAGTAGCAGTAGTAGCAGTAGCAGTAGTAGTAGCAGCAGTAGTAGTCGTAGTAGTAGTAGCAGTAGTTGTATTTAGTAGTCATAGTTGTAGTAGTAGTAGTAGTAGTAGTGGTAGTAGTAGGAGTAGTAGTAGTAGTAGTAGTTAGTAGTAGTAGTAGTAGCAGTAGTAGTAGTTAGTAGTAGTAGTTAGTAGTAGTAGTAGTAGCAGTAGTAGTAGTTAGTAGTAGTAGCAGTAGTAGTAGGTAGTAGTAGTAGTAGTAGTAGTAGTAGTAGTTGCATTAGTAGTAGTAGTAATAGTATTAGTAGTAGCAGTAGTAGTAGTAGTAGTAGCAGTAGTAGTAGAAGCAGTAGTAATAGTAGGAGTTGTAGTAGTAGTAGTAGTAGTAGTAGTAGTTGTTGAAGTAGTAGAAGCAGTATCAGTAGCAGTAGCAGTAGTAGTAGTAGTAGTATCAGTAGCAGTAGTAGTAGAAGCAGTAGCAGTAGCAGTAGTAGTCTTTAGTAGTAGTAGTAGATGTAGTAGTAGCAGTAGCAGTAGTAGTAGTAGCAGCTGCAGTCGTAGTAGTAGTAGTAGTAGTAGTAGTAGTAGTAGTTATTGAAGTAGTAGAAGTAGTAGTTGTAGCAGCATTAGCAGTAGCAGTAGTAGCATTAGCAGTAGTAGTAGTAGTAGTAGTAGTAGTAGTAGTAGTAGCATTAGCAGTAGTAGTAATAGTATTAGTAGTAGCAGTAGTAGTAGTAGCAGTAGTAGTAGTAGTAGTCGTAGTAGTAGTAGTAGTAGTAGCAGCAGTAGTAGTAGTTTGTGGATGTAGTAGTATCAGTAGTAGTAGTTAGTAGTAGTAGAAGTAGTAGTAGTAGTAGTAGTAGTAGCAGTAGTAGTAGTAGTAGCAGTAGTAGTAGTTAGTAGTAGTCTTTAGTAGTAGTAGTAGTAGTAGTAGTAGATGTAGTAGTAGCAGTAGTAGTTGTAGTAGCAGCTGCAGTAGTAGTAGTAGTAGTAGTAGTTGTTGTTGAAGTAGTAGAAGTAGTAGTTGAAGCAGCATTAGCAGTAGCAGTAGCAGTAGTAGCATTAGCAGTAGTAGTAGTAGCAGTAGTAGTATTAGCAGTAGTAGCAGTAGTAGTAGCACTAGTTGTAGTAGAAGCAGTAGCAGTAGCAGTAGTAGTAGTAGTAGCAGTAGTAGTAGAAGCAGTAGCAGTAGCAGTAGCAGTAGTAGTAGTAGTAGTAGTAGTAGTAGCATTAGTAGTATAAGCAGTAGCAGTAGCAGTAGCAGTAGTAATAGTAGTAGTAGTAGTAGTAGTAGTAGTAGTAGTAGTAGTAGCAGCAATAGTAGTAGCAGTAAAAGTAGTAGTAGTAGTAGCAGTAGTAGCAGTAGCAGTTGTAGTAGCAGTAGTAGTAGTAGTAGTAGCAGTAATAGTAGTAGTAGTAGTAGTAGCAGTAGTAGCAGAAGTAGTAGTAATATCAGTAGTAGTAGTAGCAGTAGTAGTAGCAGTAGTAGTAGTAGCAGTAGTAGCAGTAGTAGTAGCACTAGTAGTAGTCGAAGCAGTAGCAGTAGGAGTAGTTAGTAGTTGTAGTAGTAGCAGTAGTAGTAGTTAGTAGTTGTATTAGTAGTAGTAGTAGTAGCAGTAGTAGTTGTTGTAGTAGTAGTAGTAGTGGTAGTTGTAGGAGTAGTAATAGTAGTAGTTAGTAGTAGTAGTTGTAGTACTAGTAGTAGTAGCAGTAGTAGCAGTAGTAGTAGCAGTAGTAGCAGTAGTCGTAGTAGTAGTAGTAGCAGTAGTAGTAGTAGTAGTAGCAGCAGTAGTAGTAGTAACATGATAACCATCTTCATTGTGAGTGGGCCCCGGCATGACAACACAACCCCCTCGTGCCGAAGGTGTTATCCAGTAACTAGCGTGCATAGCCACGGGAAGTAGGAAAATAATACATACATGAATAACAGTAATGCACTGGGCCTTTACTAGTCCTGTTACTACTCCTGTGTTAGCGGACCGATATAACCATCTGTGGCGCGGGCAATTCCCTGCTATGCTATCGTGTGAATGTGTGTGTATGTGTGGATTTCAGGCTAGGCAGGGAAGTGGGCTGTAGACCGATGCAATTGTCATATTCCTCATTCTGATCTGCTCTTCCTACATCTGCGGCTTAAACTTCTTCGTAGCATGTTTGAGGTTTTTAAAAGGCTTCTAAAAGTTTGCATTTTCCACTTTGATATTTCAGACGTGATTCTCCCGTACAAATAAATGACCAACCCCGACAAAAATGTCCATGAATTATAATTCACATTTCATGTTGCTGCTGTATTACTTCAGTGATATTACAGTATCAATGAAACAAATGAATATTACTCAATGATTCACAACTTTCTGTATAGAAGTGTAAACAATCTGTGTCCCATTCCGAGAGCTGGTTTATGTTTTTTGCTAACATGGAAAAATGTTCATGATTAAACCACAAATTGCGTATTGAAGTGTTGATTTAAAGGGCAAACCAGTCATTTTGAGCCTGCCTGTTTTGTTATTGTGACTGATATATGCCTTTCCTTGTCATTTTTGTGGTAGACACAGGAAACGTCAGAGGCCAGGTACGTAGGAGGCAAGCACACAGGCCTGTGTCTCCACGAGGATGATATTCCAGTCCTCTCTCATGTAGGTCACAGGTCGTCTGAACATTCTCCTACTCTACCTTTTTACTTTGTATCCTTTTCCTTTTAACACCGTAAAGAAGAGAGTTGTTGTCCCCTTCTCTCTCTCTCTCTCTCTTGTTCTGTCCCAGAGGAATCGCCATGGCGATGGTGATTATGTCACCACTTAGTGAAATAACTGACACTGATGGTTTGAAATGGACTCGTGGTCCCAGTAGGCCCACGCCCCCTCGCCCTCCCCTCGCCCCTCCACCCTCCGCCCAGTCCCTCTGTCTGTCAGGACCCTCTGTGCAGGGTGTTGGGTTACCCCAGAGTGACGGCAAGGCCAAGTTCAACAGCAGACCCAGGGAGGGAGCAGGCAGGCAGGCAGGCCCTCTGAAGAACAGCTTGTTGGAAGGATGGAAGATGAGGGGGAGAAGGGGGAGATAGCGAGCCTCTCTAAAGTCTCCCTCCTGCCCTCCTCCAGATTCTCTACTCACTCTCCAGAACCTCTCTTCCTCTTGCCCTCCTCCAGATTCTCTACTCACTCTCCAGAACCTTTCTCCCTCCTGTCCTCCTCCAGATTCTCTACTCACTCTCCAGAACCTCTCTCCCTCCTGTCCTCCTCCATATTCTCTACTCACTCTCCAGAACCTCTCTCCCTCCTGTCCTCCTCCAGATTCTCTACTCACTCTCCAGAACCTCTCTCCCTCCTGTCCTCCTCCAGATTCTCTACTCACTCTCAGAACCTCTCTCCCTCCTGTCCTCCTCCAGATTCTCTACTCACTCTCCAGAACCTCTCTCCCTCCTGTCCTCCTCCAGATTCTCTACTCACTCTCCAGAACCTCTCTTCCTCCGGTCCTGGCCCTCCTCTACCCCTCTTCACTTTCCCCCACCTCCTCCTTTGCCCTTCGCCAGCTCCTTGCCTACTTTCCCTCCTGTCCTCTCTTTTCCTCTGCTCTTCCTCTCCTGCCCTTCTCTCCTTTGTCCCACTGCATGACCTGAGCTGCTCAGAGAGAAAGCACCACAAACTTAGAGACCTGGAGAGAAAAACCTCTTCATCACATTTTAACAGTCTCTACTGAGGATCAACTTTCCTTCACCTACACTTTCTCTCACTTTAGTGTCATACATCATGGAAATGGTTGGTTTGGTTAACCTTTAACCTTTCAATTAGATTTTACTTGATGTACTGTACAGTAGTATTTCACTTTCAAACTGTTGATAATAATAAGGGTGATGCTGTTCCAATTTGATTTGAATTTAATCAAATCTAATCTATACTTATTAGATTCCCTTCAATTAAAACCAATAGTGTAACTCAAGCTATCGTTGACCCAAACAGGCGAAGAGAGGGGCCTAATGTCCTTCGTCTCAAGTTATTGTCAATTTCCATTAAGCCATTCAAAATGGTCATTTGTGACGAGCCAAATATGAAGTCACCCCCTCCCTCTCTCCTCCTCCCCATCCTTTCTCTCTCTTGCTCTTCATCCCTCCATTGTGGAGTGGTGGTGGTGCGCAGACAGACATATGTGTTTAGTCTATTAAAAGAGACAGCCGGCGTGCTTTGGGGAGGTGACCCCAGAGCTCTGTGACAGCTTCAGTTACACTAACACATGAGGTCCCCTCACCCCCTCCCTCACCCCTCCTCACCTCTCCCTCACAGAGGTCGCACACACCATGGGGAGCGGAGTGCACCTCTCTAAGCTGCCAGCCTCGCCTCACCCCTCCTCCTCCCACACCTAAACCCCAATCCTGGCTGATCTAGGAGTGTGTGGGATGGTGGGGGGGGGGGGGGATTTAGCAGTTTATCCCTTTGAAGGGGGTAAATTGGAAATTAAACTACTGGGGAGACACATATGTAGATGGCTGCAGTGATAGGGCCCCTTCTCACCTTCTCTCTTTTTTCATTCTCTCTCTCTCTCTCTCTCTCTCTCTCTCTCTCTCTCTCTCTCTCTCTCTCTCTCTTCCATTGCTGATTTAATTACGTTTAGGAAATGATAGAATAACTGTGTCCACCTGCTTTGTTTCACACTAGAATAATATCTTCGTTTAGCTCCCTAACCCCCAGTCTAACCGCCAGTCTAACCCCCCAGTCTAACCCCCAGTCTGCTGGTATCTCTGTTCACACTGGGGCTGACCTCTACTTGCTCCACACACAGGGATACACACACTCACTCACTCACTCACATGTGCCTGCATGAACGCATAGCGGTCCGACGTGTTGAGTGCTTTTGTAGAGTTTAACAGTGAGTGTTGAGTGTGTTATTGACACGTTAACTTTATTGCCTGTTTAGTGTGTCACCATTTTGGTGTTAATGGTAACAAGCAAGTGTTGCTTCTCCAATGGTGGACTACAGAGATTGTTGTACGGTGAGCGGGTGTACTGTGAGAGTGCTGAGTTAGTAGAGAGAGCGGTGTGGTGTGATAACTACCCAGAGCAGTGATGAATGGCCTGCTGGTACAATGGACTGTGGCTGTGATCGGAGAGGAGATGTGACCTGGCAGAGACCTCAGTCACTCTCTGTTCGTCCCCCTCACTCAAGCCTGTTTCAGTTTTGTCTGAACACTAAAACTAACTATGATCTCATCCTGCTGCTGGCATGTTGGGAAGGTGTGGTCAAATAAACCCGTTTGTAAAACAGTAGGAAAAACTGTTTTAGGGTGTCCTTCTATATACAGTATATTAGTGGTTTCAGAGGGCAGGTCTTATTTCCCATCTAATTAGTTATATCCAATATTTGTGTTCTCTCCTTAATTTCCAGTAATCCCCTCTCTTTCTCTCCCTCTTTCTTGTAGTTAGCCTCCTTCTTGACATGTTTTACTGTACGTTAAGCCAGGAGGTTAGAAATGCTCAACTCCCCAATGAGGTTCTGCCACAGGCCACAAAAAGAGAACAAGAAAGAAATGCACACAGAAAGACAACACTGCAGTAAAATGCGAGGTTGTAATTTTGACGGTGACTGCTTCACTTTGCCGCGGCGATGGCGTGCAGCTCTGCTCGCCAGTTCTTGAGTGAGAAGGGCTCCGAAGAGTTTTTGCTTTTTTGTGACGATGGGGGCCTACATTTTTACTTGGAGAGAAGAGGCCAATTAGTCCATTAATGGGAGTGCTGACAGGCGGATTACTCCCCCGGCTCGCCCGCCCCTTTAAAAAACAGTCCCATAATAACATTAAGGCCAGCAATAATTCAGCTCCTAAAGGGCCAGACCGGGCCGGGCAGGGGACTGTTGAAAGTTTTACCTCGCTAATGACCTACTCAGGGTCTTCACTCCAAACTAACAGAGTACAATATAACATAAAACTCCAGGTCACGTCGGGAGTGGGACATTCAGGCTCGTCAGGCTAAAGGTGCTTGGCAGCTGGGGGCTGGGGAGCTGTGGAGCTGGGGTTGGGACTGAAGCAGAGGCCGTGGTTCCGTGGTTGTGCTGTTTGAAGCTGCCGCGCTCCATTGTCTTCATTCTGGGCCCTTTGTTTCAGAGTAGGCCTGAGTTGCATGAGCCATTGTTTGCTCACAAAGGAAGTGTTGCGGTTTCCATCAGTGGAATAAACAGCTATACAGCAGAGGAGGTTGACAGATGCTATACCCCAAGGGGACTGGGGAAGAAGATGAAGAGGCGTTCTCTGTGTGAATCTATGTGGCACCTCCCCGCAGTCTTCAGTAGGTCTCCCCTCTATGTAGGTTTACAGTTACAGGTCAGGGGTCGTAGGTGAGAGGTTGGGGCGGGGCTACACTGACAATGATGCAGGTGCTCCATTCAGCTCCACTCACCTGCAGCGTGTGGATGTCCGACCTTGTCGCTCAATTAATAGCGGGGATCCATGCGCACACACACACACACACACACACACACACACACACACACACACACACACACACACACACACACACACACACACACACACACATACACACATACACACACAAAATCATCCCTACACACTTGCAGTCATGACCATTGCTTGGACCCCATGTAGTTAAGGGATTCTCTTACTGGACTGTGTGTGGAGGCGGGGAATCCGAGCGGTGTGGTCGGCGTGGAGACAAAGGGCCCGTTGGCCCCTGGGTTTGGGCTCAGGAAGCCCCAGGTGTGGCCCCTGAGCCCTGGGGCCCCGGGGTCCTGGAGAAGGTTCCTCTCTCTCTGCAACAGGTGTTACAACAGGCCCTGCTTTGTAGATCCATTCCTGAGAGGACAGGCCTGGAGATGGATGTTCAGTCTCTTTCTCTCTGTATGGATGTGCAAGGCAGTGTTCTCTCGAGCCTTGACCCATCTCTCTACTTACAGGACAGCTCACTCGGATCCTTGACATGTTATGAGGGTGCATTACAACCCTTGATGTGGCCTGAATCAATTGGAGGTGTACCTGTGGATGTATTTCAAGGCCTAGCTTCAAACTCAGTGCCTCTTTGCTTGACATCATGGGAAAATCCAAATCAAAATCAAAATAAATCAATCAAGACCTAAGAAAATAAATTGTAGACCTCCACAAGTCTGGTTCATCCTTGGGAGCAATTTCCAAACGCCTGAAGGTACAACGTTCATCTATACAAACAATAGTACGCAGGTATAAACACCATGGGACCAAGCAGCCGTCATATCTCTCAGGAATGAGATGTGTTCTGTCTCCTAGAGATGAATGTACTTTGGTACGAAAAGTGCAAGTCAATCCCAGAACAACAGCAAAGGACTTTGTGAAGATGCTGGTGGAAACAGGTACAGAAGTATCAATATCCATAGTAAAACAAGTCCTATATCAACATAACCTGAAAGGCCGCTCAGCAAGGAAGGAGCCACTGCTCCAAAACCGCCATAAAAAAGCCAGACTACAGTTTGCAGCTGCATATGGGGACAAAGATTGTACTTTTTGGAGAAATATCCTCTGGTCTGATGAAACAAAAATAGAACTGTTTGGCCATAATGACCATCGTAATGTTTGGAGGAAAAAGGTGGAGGCTTGCAAGCCAAAGAACACCATCCCAAACATGAAGCACAGGGGTGGCAGCATCATGTTATGGGGGTGCTTTGCTGCAGGAAGGACTGGTTCTCTTCACAAAAGATGGCATCATGAGGAGGAAAAATTACGTGGATATATTGAAGCAATATCTCAAGACATCAGTCAGGAAGTTAAAGCTTGGTCAGAAATGGGTCTTCCAAATGGACAAAGGCCCCAAGCATACTTCCAAAGTTGTGGCAAATGGCTTAAGGACAACAAAATCAAGGTATTGGAGTGGCCATCATAATTCTCTCTCTACTGGTCTGACATTTCACATTCTTAAAATTAAGTGGTGATCCTAACTGACCTAAGACAGGGAATGTTTACTAGGATTAAATGTCAGGAATTGTAAAAAAAAAAAAAAAAGAGAAAAAAAGAAAACAGAGTTTAAATGTAGGTGGCTAAAGTGTATGTAAACTTCCGACTTCAACTGTACAATTAGGTGGTTATACTGTGCGACTCCTGGGTCACTACCACAGTCCTTTGCAGGTAATGAATTCACAGAGGACCTATGGCTGATGCTTGCAGGGGTATTGTTGAGGTATCACTTTGTTTGCCACAAAGCCCGCTCTATGTTGGGGCAGATGAGCAGAGAGAAAGTCTATACCTATCTCACAGACACCTGCTTCAGCTGGGTTGCCCTTGTCTCAGGCCTCATTTGTGCTTTGACCTTAAAGGGATATCCCCCTTTTTTTCAATTTCCTCCTAAAATGACACACCCAAATCAAATTGCCGGTAGCTCAGTCCCTGAAACAAGGATATGCATATTCTTGGTACCACTTGAAAGGAAACACTTTGAAGTGTGTGGAAATGTGAATTGAATGTAGGAGAATGTAACACAATAGATCTGGTAGAAGAAAATACAAAGAAAAAAACAACCGTTTTTTTTCTACCACCATTTTTGAAATGCAACAGAAAGGTCCCGGTTCCAGCCATCAATCTGGTTGTAATTCCAATGGTGTCCACAAGATGGCAGTAGTGTATGTGCAATGTTTCTGACAGATAACTTATAAGTATGAGCGAACTACATTACATTTAGTGTGAAGTCAACCAGGTACATTTGGGAAAATTGTGAAGGAGACATTTGCATTCGTATTAGATTTTTCTGCAAGAATGTCGTCAAATCTGTATACTTGGGCTTTGATTTAGCTTTTCCTGTATTAGTAGCCATATTATAAGTTCAACATTCCCAAACCATCAATTTTCATAACTTCAGTACTCTGAATATTCTTATCATTTTTGTCCAAAAGGAAAATGCATGCTGTCGCACAAGGTTAGTAGCTACATTTTACAACAGATACAGGGTTTATGGGTACTCCCGTAAAGCCCAGCTCATTAGCTATCTAGCTAGCTTTGTTTGACCCTTATTGGTGCTTATTTGACAAAGTTAGAGTCGTTCAAGTTAAGACCGCCCACGTCATCGGTGTGCCATGAAGGCGTCGCTCTCTGACCAAATATGGTGTCCAATAGGATATACTACACCCTTAATGATTTAGTGAAGTCTGGTTATGTTCTAGGATCTCTGAGGAATACATACGAAAGTGATTTGACTAGTTGAAACAACGTTTAGGGTGAGACTTTCACAGATTCCTTTCTTTGTAAATTTAAATACAAGAGTGGAAATACAAAATCGATCGTGCGTGCTATACGGACCTTTTTAGGATATGAAAAAGGATTTTATCTAACAAAACGACACTTCATGTTATCTCTGGGACCCTTTGGATGATAAATCAGAGCAAGATTTCAGAATGTAAGTACACATTTCACCTTCAGAGGTGAATTTGTCAAACCTTTTTTTGCAATAATAGATACTGTAAATTGGAGAGCGCAGTTATAAGCTTTCAGTTTAAGTTTCAGTTTAAGCTTTCAGCCGATATAAGACACTTATATGTACCGACATTCGTGACACAAGATGCTGCATGATTTACAACTGTCCCGTTGACAGTACGCCCTTAAGCAGAAATACACACTATAAACTCACACACGCACACAACTAATGAATGTCCCTCATTGTTATCGAGTTATTGAGTTTGTGAATTGCACAGTGAGACGGACCAGAGTAAATGGGCATTTCAACGTCATAGATTTAGCCGGTGGTAACTTGTGGAATAGACACCGGCTGGAATGTGGTTTTAACCAATCAGCATCCAGGATTAGACTCTCCGTTGTATAAACATGTAATTGATCACAGTAACAGCATTAGATCACCCATGCTTATGAAGGGGAAAAAAGATCCTTGAGATATTAATGATCTGTATCTCAGTTATTATCATAATAAACAGAACATAATCATATTTAGATTCTTGTCCTGTTAATCAGAGATCTGGCATTTGTTTCCCACCATCTATCTTTGCTTACAATATACAGGAAGTGTGTGTGAGAGTGTGTGCGTGCGTACATGCTAGCGTGAATGTCTGTGTGTATGACTACATGTTTGGTCGGTATGTGCTTTGAGCCTGTGTTTGACCCTTAACCTAAACTTTACTGTTGCTTTGCATGTAAGATACATTTCGGTAAACATATAAAATACATAATATATTTCCTCAATATTTGAAATAAACATGCAGACATTGACTTTACCTGCAGCCCTAGATGGATGTTAGCCATAAAGCATGAGGGAAAGGATTGCTTCTCCAGGAGTCTGTTTCGTGCAGACAAACCGAAATCCCATATATTAAAAATAAATGATATCTGAAATATTTGAAAAGCCCTGACTTCCTTCTCTCTGGCTCCAGGAAAACATACATCACAGCTGGCGTCTGCAGCCAGAACCAACACGATCCATCCGCCTGGGACTCCACTTCACGGGATTGGCTGGACCTCTGCCCAGGGTCAAAGGTCAGAAAGACATCAGTCCTGGTCCTCTATTTGTCCTCTGTTATGAGCCTAGTCCAGCCTGGAACACAAAGAGACAGAGTTGTTGTTTCTGTCTGGGCTGGCATCGGTTGCTATAGTAGGCTGTGAATCTGTAGTGCAAATAACTGTACAAGAAGTTCTGTCAAAGAACAAAATAGGGGAGCCATTGTTATAGACAGTGACAATTTTAGCATGTAAATCTTGGTGGGGCAAACAAAACAAATGTGGGATGCCTGTCAGCCAAACCACAACACAACACTAAACAATACATTCATTACAACAGTGACAAACGGTGCCCACAAACTGTTAGGACCTACATAAAGCTGTCCCAACAGCAGAGTCCCAACAGCAGTCCCAACACCTTACCACTGCTACATCTGGCTATTAGCGGAGCCTTGTCTGGCAGTGAAACAGTTCATTCAGCCTCTTTTACTGCCTTGTTAAAATCATAGCTGATATGGCTGACTTGCTTAAACTAATGTGGTTTCTACTGACAATTGAGATGTACTAACTATGGCATAAGGGGACGACAAGCGGATAAGAGGCAATCCATGATTTCGATTAAGACATTAACGAGCGAGAGACGATGGATGTAGTCAATATAACTATTTGTTTACCACTTTTTAAATGTACAGTGACAGAATTCAGAACATGGGCCGTTCTTACATAGAAACAGACGATGAAAGCTCTTACAATATTCAATGAATACATTTCTCTTAAACAGGTGATAGGCAAACAAGCCCACACCGGCCACGAACGATGTGTTTACAATACCGCGTTGGTGAAAATAGACCCAAATTATTAGGGTGATGCACATGGGCTACTAAGACACTTAGTAATACACTTGGTATTACTTTATTAGCTACAGTATAGTCTATGGCATCCTACATAATTTATGAAGCAGCATAAGACATCTTTGGACTCACATGGTGGTGAACAGGAAGTGGCGCGGCGGTCCATCGTGGGAAAATGATGTCATCAAAGAGAAAGATGCCGTATTTACAACTCGGAGTTGAATGTATTTTCTCAGTCGTAGCTCGTTTTCCCTGACTTCCCAGTTGTCTTGAACTCACAGTTAGCCACTGATTCCTTCCCAAACCTCTCATTGTTGAATTTCCAACTTGTTGTGTAATGTTGTGTAGTGTTTATGTCCAATGACCAATGAGGAGCTCAAAACAAGTGGGGCTCTGAATGACGGGTCGCCACTGGTTATAGAGAAGTTTTCCTAGCTGTGCCATTGGGGAACTAGAGCAAGCAGACTTGTAGCTGTTTTGTTCGCTAATTCTATTGTCAACATGGCTAGCTAGTTGTAATATACCATCTTACAGTGTTAGGCTTTCACAAAGCAATTCAGAGAAACAGATGGTACTGTTGGTGGGCAAAGAGAGGAGTCGTGGCTCCTAAGTGCATGCACTCAGGAGTCAGTGTGTGTGCTGCAGTTCATTTTCTTCACATTAAACAAACATAGGCTCATTCTGTTCAGAACAACCCAGGGTACGACAACATGTCATAAACTTTGACACAGTATATGACATGAGTTTTATGATTTGGAGATGTGAAGTGCACATTTGGACTCACGGGTGTTTGGCTTGCTTGTATGACATCAAATCAAATCAAATCAAATCAAATGTATTTATATAGCCATTCTCACATCAGCTGATATCTCAAAGTGCTGTACAGATACTCAACCGAAAACCCCAAACAGCAAGCAATGCAGGTGTAGAAGCACGGTGGCTAGGAAAAACTCCCTAGAAATGCCAAAACCTAGGAGAAACCTAGAGAGGAACCAGGCTATGTGGGGTGGCCAGTCCTCTTCTGGCTGTGCCGGGTGGAGATTATAACAGAACATGCCCAAGATGTTCAAATGTTCATAAATGACCAGCATGGTCAAATAATAATAATCACAGGCAGAACAGTTGAAACTGGAGCAGCAGCACGGCCAGGCGGACTTGGGACAGCAAGGAGTCATCATGCCAGGTAGTCCTGAGGCATGGTCCTAGGGCTCAGGTCCTCTGAGAGAGAGAAAGAGAGAAAGAGAGAATTAGAGAGAGCATACTTAAATTCACACAGGACACCGGATAGGACAGGAGAAGTACTCCAGATATAACAAACTGACCCTACCCCCCCGACACATAAACTGCTGCAGCATAAATACTGGAGGCTGAGACAGGAGGGGTCAGGAGACACTGTGGCCCCATCCGATGACACCCCCGGACAGGGCCAAACAGAAAGGATATAACCCCACCCACTTTGCCAAAGCACAGCCCCCACACCACTAGAGGGATTTCTTCAACCACCAACTTAGCATCCTGAGACAAGGCCGAGTATAGCCCACAACGATCTCCGCAACGGCACAACCTAAGGGGGGGCGCAAACCCAGACAGGAAGATCACATCAGTGACTCAACCCACTCAAGTGACGCACCCCTCCTAGGGACGATATGAAAGAGCCCTAGTAAGCCAGTGACTCAGCCCCTGTAATAGGGTTAGAGGCAGAGAATATGTTAATTATTGTTGAAAAAAAGTATTGTGGAGTTCCTAGCTACACCGCTACAGAGCAAAAAACGACTGAAAAAACGACCAACATTTGAATTGAGTTAAACTAACACCAAGCTACTGCAAATTTAAGTTAAATTACTAGTTGAACTACATGTAGTTCACTACTCCCCAACACTGCAGATAACAACAAATAAAATGGTGAGGGGGGTTGGTTGTGCCTTACTTACAGTAAGTAATGGAACCCTCCTTGTAACATGACCAAGACACACAAGGATCTCTCATACTGTCCTGTATGTCTCACTCTGGGCCTGGCCAAAAGCACTATGGGACAGTGTTGCGAGTGAGAACCAGACTCAGCAGCACTTCCTTCCCATCCTCACCTCTCTCCTCCTCCTTTCCTCCCTCCTCCATGCTCAGCCAGCGATAAGGGGCTCCTGGGCTCCTCACACCTGGGCTGGCTAGCGTGTCGTATCACCCCTAATTACATTAGCCTAATCACCTCCAGATCACTCCACCTCCACGCAGACCCCGCCACGACCCCGTGACCCGGCCAGGGAACCTATTCAGGGGTTAATTTTACTTATCTCCCCTGTAAGCAGACCCCGCCCATAGACGCACTAGGAAAAACAGGGGGATAGGCGGATATGAAGGGATTCCTGTGGGAGGTGTTTAAGATGACTGTTGTCTTATGACGCTGGTGTATGGAATGACACTGTTTGAACCCTTCACACATAATCTAAAGTTGACATAACATTGTCATGGTAGAGCATGGCCATTTATGTTGAACTGCAGAGCACTTCAGATATTAGACGTTAACTCAATTGAGGCACAATGCAATGACAATATAATGTTCCAGAAATACATGTACGGTGTCATATCTACAATTTTGTTATGTGGTCCTCTGGTTTTATATTAGTACACAGCAGTCCGTCGTTCTGAGCTCACTCTCTCTCTCTCTCTCTCTCTCTCTCTCTCTCTCTCTCTCTCTCTCTATCTCTTCTTCTCCCCCTTCTCTCTCTCTCTCTCTCCCTCTCTATCTCTTCGTCTCCCCCTTCTCTCTCTCTCTCTCTCTCTCTCACTATCTATCTCTCTCCCTCTCTATCTCTCTCCCTCTCTATCTCTCTATCTCTTCTTCTCCCCCTTCTCTCTCTCTCTCTCTCTCTCTCTCTCTCTCTCTCTCTCTCTCTCTCTCTCTCTCTATCTCTTCTTCTCCCCCTTCTCTCTCTCTCTCACTCTCTCTCTCTCTCTCTATCTCTTCTTCTCCCCCTTCTCTCTCTCTCTCTCGCTCTCTCTCTCTCTCTCTCTCTCTCTCTCTCTATCTCTCTCTCTCTCTCTCTCTCTCTCTCTATCTCTTATTCTCCCCCTTCTCTCTCTCTCTCTCTCTCTCTCTCTCTCTCTTCTTCTCCCCCTTCTCTCTCTCTTTCTTTCTCTCTCTCTCCCCTCCTCTCTCTCTGGGCTGTGTGCAGCTCTGTGTCCTCACCTCGTTGCCTTCCTCACTTCTCTTTCTGTGAGATCCGTCAGGCATCGCTGTTCCTGGCTGTCTCCCTGCTCCAGGCCCGCTGGATTTCTCCTCCACCCGCAGAAAGGGCTTTGCACTATGCCAGAGCCAAGGTGCAATACAACTGCCAGCATGATCCAAAGTGGAGCATTCACTATCTCTCTCTCTCACTTTCTCTCTCTCTCTCTCTCTCTCTCTCTCTCTCTCTCTCTCTCCCTCTCTCTCTCTATCTACCTCTCACCTTTAATCTGTCTATATTTATTTTACGTACATTGTCAAAGTACACATACAGACCAACAGCAATAATAATAGTAGTATCAGTAGTGGAAATTCTCTCTCTCTCTCTCTCTCTCTCTCTCTCTCCCTCTCCCTCTCCCTCTCCCTCTCCCTCTCTCTCTCTCTCTCTCTCTCTCTCTCTCTCTCTCTCTCTCTCTCTCTCTCCCTCTCCCACATGTAAAGCACAGTGCTGTTGGGCCCTCTCCATCTGTTATCTGAGTTAAATGAGGGTCTCCCTGCCCATACAGAACAGAGTATCACAGCCCAGCTAAATGAACCTATGAACCAGTCAGCTGATTTGTGCTGTCCATGCCGTAGCACTGTGTGGACATGGTTTGCCAACCAAACACCACACAAAATACTGTTGCTACCCCAGCCTATGGTACCGCTACTCATCAGGTCAAAATACAGCCCAGTGCCCCTCCCTCTCCTCCCATCCTCCCCTCCTTCCTCTCTCCCTCTTTCCCCTGTCTCTCTTTGTTCTGTTTCAGTGTTGGTGTGAGGGGTCAGAGTGAGGTTAGTCAAATACAGTGGGCTTAGCCTCCCAACACTGTCCATTAACTACAAAAACATGTGCTAGAGGAGCCTTGATAGACAGCGCCCTGCTCTGGTAGCCATTGTGTTTCTCAACGCAACATTCGCTACAACGCCTAATGTTGAATGCAACATGTTTTAACGCCAATTAATTGTGTTCACAGTTGCTTCCATTGGCTATTCAATTGAGCCACGTCAGAGTTACCTATCAATGACCTGAGCCTCCTATGAGTCCGGCCATAAAAGATGTATAGAGCCAGGCGTTAGTGACTACTACCAAGCTTCTACCTGCTGTTGTTTTCCTCTGAGCTTCAGCTATATGGGATACCTCCTAGTACTGTATGTTCTAAAACTGCTCTCCTGGGGAACAACTTCCTTAGGTAGCAGTCTGTGATTCCCAGATGTCTAGGATGTGATATAGTCCCTGCTGTCACATAGTTACCCAAACATCATTCTTCTGTTTTCTACTGCTATACTGAGAGACAAACAAATGTGTCTCTCTAGTGGAGGAAAAACATAGCTTCTGTTGAATTGAGAGATGAATGCATCTCTATACTTCCCTCCCTCAATGTATCTATCTGTCCTCCCTTCAAACTTTGTCTCTGTCCTCTGCACCCCTCTCCCCTCTTCCCCTTTCTCTATGTGCAGACAGACATGCCGTGCTCCCCAGACTGTCCATACTTCCGATCTCACTAATGTTGTTCAGTCATAACAAATCGGGCCCTGACTTTCTAAAGCAAACAATGCTGTGGGGACTGAGTCCTCCAATAACACTTTGTCAGTTCCAATCAGGCCTGAAATATGACTCAACTGTCTATGCCTCTCCCAGCCCAGCCTCCCCTGCCTCACCCGCCTCCCCTGCCCCCACTTCCTCTCTCTATCCCTGTATGCCTCTATCCCCCTCTCTCTGACCGTCTCTCTTTCGCTTTCTCGCTCTCTGGCTGTCTCTCATTTCTCTCGCCCTCCACCTTTCTTTCTAGCTCTCTCTCTCTCTACCTCTCTCTCTGTCTTTCTCTCCTTCTCTCTGTCTCTCTCTCTACTTCCTCATCTCACTTCTCCATCCATGTCAGTAATACTATTTCTGATGTTGGACATCATAATACCAAAGCATCATTCAGCCTCAGTTGTGACACTCTTTCAGGGAAATGAACCATATATTCTCATTTGACTACAACCAAACCATCAAAAGGACTATATTTTAATTGCACTCCTCATCTTAGAATCAATTTAATGTGTTTACCCTGTTCTTTATTTGTTGTACCTTGATGCCTTGTTGTGTTAGCCTGTGGCTATTCTAATCAGTAGTACCACTCCCTCCACTTCAACTCTGAGGGAAACATCAGCAGCGATGCCCGGTCGACCGCTGTGCGAGCGTGTTCTCTTCATGGCTGATTAGCGTTGTTCAGAAGCAGGAAAGACCACCTCAAAGAGAACACTGCCCTGGATTCAAAGTTTAGTCAAACCGAGACAGACTCATTGTCCCTCTGTGTGCATTTCTGCCCTCAAACTTAGTACAGCATGGCCCCAACTACCCCTTCAAACACACACACACACACACACACACACACACACACACACACACACACACACACACACACACACACACACACACACACACACACACACACACACACACACACACACACACACACACACTTAGATGTGTAATGAGCTCCTGGTTGCGATTAGAATTTGAGAATGATTGACTTGAAGCAATGAAGTGTAACACTTGTTCTTGTCGGACCCCACAAGTGCTGTTTGTGTCTGTGAGGGTATTTACCCTGCCGTTTGTGTCTGTGAAGGTATTTACCCTGCCGTTTGTGTCTGTGAAGGTATTTACACTGCCGTTTGTGTCTGTGAAGGTATTTACCCTGCCGTTTGTGTCTGTGAAGGTATTTACCCTGCCGTTTGTGTCTGTGAAGGTATTTACCCTGCCGTTTGTCACCTCGTCTTAGTGTTGAATAACCAAACTTTACTCTGGAGAGAATTAACCATTGCCCTCTGGGGAATTATATCACTCTTTCACAGTCGCGATTTTAGCATGTAAATCTTGGTGGGGCAAACAACCAATTTTATTAGATGCATGTCTGCAAAGCCACTAAAATACCCTAAACAATACATTAGTTGCACAATAACGGTGAAAAGCGGTGCCCACAAACTGTTAGGGCCTACATAAATCTGTCCCAACAGCAGAGCTTTCTTTCCAGCACCATGGAGTGAATCCTTACCACCGCTACACTTGGCTATCAGCGGAGCCTTGTCTGGCAGAAAAACAGTTCAAACAGTCCTCCTCATGGTTACAGACACAACAACATTATATAGTATCACCTCCTCATGGTTACAGACACAACAACATTATATAGTATCCCCTCCTCATGGTTACAGACCCAACAACATTATATAGTATCACCTCCTCATGGTTACAGACACAACAACATTATATAGTATCACCTCCTCATGGTTACAGACACAACAACATTATATAGTATCACTTCCTCATGGTTACAGACACAACAACAATATATAGTATCCCCTCCTCATGGTTTCAGACCCAACAACATTATATAGTATCCCCTCCTCATGGTTACAGACACAACAACATTATATAGTATCCCCTCCTCATGGTTACAGACACAACAACATTATATAGTATCCCCTCCTCATGGTTATAGACCCTCCTCATGGTTACAGACACAACAACATTATATAGTATCCCCTCCTCATGGTTACAGTCACAACAACATTATATAGTATCCCCTCCTCATGGTTACAGACACAACAACATTATATAGTATCTCTTCCTCATGGTTACAGACCCAACAACATTATATAGTATCCCCTCCTCATAGATAAAAGCACATGAGCTATTTATAACACACAAAGTAAGCAACCCAATGAAATGTGTTTTTCCAACATTTCCTAAAATGATGAATTAGAGAGTAATGAGAGACCCATATAAACAATGTAACAATTGAGATCTACAAACTATGCCATAAGAGATAGACATATTTTTGATTAAGACATTAATGAGCGAGCTCTTACGAAAGATATGCTTATTTGTTCAGCACTTTTGAACTGGACAGCGACGTAATTCAGAACAGGGGACGTTCTTACAGTTTTATCCCTGTACACCAAGTCAGAAAGTCAGAAAGTGATTTCTTGTCACGTTCTGACCTTAGTTCTTTTGGTTATGTCTTTGTTTTAGTACGGTCAGGGCGTGAGTTGGGTGGGCTGTCTATGTTAGTTTTTCTATTAATTGCTATTTCTGTGTTTGACCTGGTATGGTTCTAAATCAGAGGCAGCTGTCAATCGTTGTCCCTGATTGAGAACCATATTTAGGGAGCCTGTTTTCTATTGTGTTTCGTGGATGATTATTTTCTGTTCTGTGTTTGTATTTCACCGTTCAGGACTGTTTTCTATTGTGTTTCGTGGGTGTTTGTATTTCACCGTTCAGGACTATTTTCGTTTCGTTCTCGTGTTTTGTTGTTTTTGTTCGAGTATTCGTTTTCATTAAAAGAGAATATCAATACTTACCACGCTGCACCTTGGTCCTCCTCTCAATCTCCCAACGACAAGCGTTACATTTCTCTTCACCTTACAAGGATTGAAAAGGATTTACCAGTAGATTGTCAACATGATTCGTGATGATGATTGCCTGTCTAGCTAGCTAGCTCGCTAGTTAAGATTTTGAAAGTATGATGTTGACATGATCAGTCCAATTAAAGCTATGTTAGATATGAAGTGATTTGACGTCCGAATTGAACCGCCTAGCTCTCCCTGAAGATTCTGCGGTGACGTAGCGTCCCCATGAGTGACAGAACACTAAGCCAATCCCATCGCAACTAGAGAAAATGACCAACGCCTACGCCTGTGCTTTTGCTGGCTGCCCCTCGACCAAAGAACGCACTGAATTGGCTGAAAACCTGCCTTTTAGAGCTGCCTCACTCAATAGATCATACAGTGCCTTGCGAAAGTATTCGGCCCCCTTGAACTTTGCGACCTTTTGCCACATTTCAGGCTTCAAACTTAAAGATATAAAACTGTATTTTTTTGTGAAGAATCAACAACAAGTGGGACACAATCATGAAGTGGAACGACATTTATTGGATATTTCAAACTTTTTTAACAAATCAAAAACTGAAAAATTGGGCGTGCAAAATTATTCAGCCACATTACTACAAGTGCAGCAAACTCTCTCCAGAAGTTCAGTGGGGATCTCTGAATGATCCAATGTTGACCTAAATGACTAATGATGATAAATACAATCCACCTGTGTGTAATCAAGTCTCCATATAAATGCACCTGCACTGTGATAGTCTCAGAGGTCCGTTAAAAGCGCAGAGAGCATCATGAAGAACAAGGAACACACCAGGCAGGTCCGAGATACTGTTGTGAAGACGTTTAAAGCCGGATTTGGATACAAAAAGATTTCCCAAGCTTTAAACATCCCAAGGAGCACTGTGCAAGCGATAATATTGAAATGGAAGGAGTATCAGACCACTGCAAATCTACCAAGACCTGGCCGTCCCTCTAAACTTTCAGCTCATACAAGGAGAAGACTGATCAGAGATGCAGCCAAGAGGCCCATGATCACTCTGGATGAACTGCAGAGATCTACAGCTGAGGTGGGAGACTCTGTCCATAGGACAACAATCAGTTGCATATTGCACAAATCTGGCCTTTATGGAAGAGTGGCAAGAAGAAAGCCATTTCTTAAAGATGTCCATAAAAAGTGTCGTTTAAAGTTTGCCACAAGCCACCTGGGAGACACACCAAACATGTGGAAGAAGGTGCTCTGGTCAGATGAAACCAAAATTGAACTTTTTGGCAACAATGCAAGACGTTATGTTTAGCGTAAAAGCAACACAGCTCATCACCCTGAACACACTATCCCCACTGTCAAACATGGTGGTGGCAGCATCATGGTTTGGGCCTGCTTTTCTTCAGCAGGGACAGGGAAGATGGTTAAAATTGATGGGAAGATGGATGGAGCCAAATACAGGACCATTCTTGAAGAAAACCTGATGGAGTCTGCAAAAGACCTGAGACTGGGACGGAGATTTATCTTCCAACAAGACAATGATCCAAAACATAAAGCAAAATCTACAATGGAATGGTTCAAAAATAAACATATCCAGGTGTTAGAATGGCCAAGTCAAAGTCCAGACCTGAATCCAATCGAGAATCTGTGGAAAGAACTGAAAACTGCTGTTCACAAATGTTCTCCATCCAACCTCACTGAGCTCGAGCTGTTTTGCAAGGAGGAATGGGAAAAAATTTCAGTCTCTCGATGTGCAAAACTGATAGAGACATACCCCAAGCGACTTACAGCTGTAATCGCAACAAAAGGTGGCGCTACAAAGTATTAACTTAAGAGGGCTGAATAATTTTGCACGCCCCATTTTTCAGTTTTTGATTTGTTAAAAAAGTTTGAAATATCCAATAAATGTCGTTCCACTTCATGATTGTGTCCCACTTGTTGTTGATTCTTCACAAAAAAATACAGTTTTATATCTTTATGTTTGAAGCCTGAAATGTGGCAAAAGGTTGCAAAGTTCAAGGGGGCCGAATACTTTCGCAAGGCACTGTATTTGTATGCAGCTTTATTAACTCATGGAATGTTTTTTTTTTTACATTGCTTGCAAACTGATATGTAACACGAATGAATGCCAAAATAACATGCAAAATAGGCCAATTATAAATATATTCAGTTGAAGTCAGAAGTTTACATACACTTAGGTTGGAGTCATTAAAACTCGTGGTAACTTCAGGCAATTTCCAAATGCCTGAAGGTACCACGTTCATCTGTACAAACAATAGTATGCAAGTAGAAACACCATGGGACCACGCAGCCGTCATACCGCTCAGGATGGAGACTTGTTTTGTCGCCTAGAGGGGAATGTACTTTGGTGGAAAAGTGCAAATCAATCCCAGAACAACAGCAAAGGACCTTGTGAAGATGCTGGAGGAAACCGGTACAAAAATATCTATATCCACAGTAAAACGAGTCCTGCATCAACGTAACCTGAAAGGCCACTCAGCAAGGAAGAAGCCACTGCTCCAAAACTGCCATAAAAAAGCCAGACTACGATTTGCAACTGCACAAGGGGACAAAGATCGTACTTTTTGGAGAAATGTCCTATGGTCTGATGAAACATAAATAGAACTGTTTGGCCATGATGACCATCGTTATGTTTGGAGGAAAAAGGAGGTATGCAAGCCGAAGAACACCATCCCAACCTTGAAGCACGGGGTGGCAGCATCATGTTGTGGGGGTGTTTTGCTGCAGGAGGGACTGGGGCACTTCACAAACTAGATGGCATCATGAAGAAAAATTATGTGGATACATTAAAGCAACATCTCAAGACATCAGTCAGGAAGTTAAAGCTTGGTCGCAAATGGGTCTTCCAAATGGACAATGACACCAAGCATACTTCCAAAGTTGTGGAAAATGGTTTAAGGACAACAAAGTCAAGGTATTGGAATGGCCATCACAAAGCCCTGACCTCCATCCTATAGAACATTTGTGGACAGAACTGAAAAAGCGTGTGCGAGCAAGGAGGCCTACAATCCTGACTCAGTTACACAAGCTCTGTCAGAAGGAATGGGCCAACATTCACCCAACTTATTGGGTGAAGCTTGTGGAAGGCTACCTGAAACATTTAGAGAAACATAGTAGAGACACATATTTCCCTCAGATTACACAGATCCACAAAGAATTTAAAAACAAACCCAATTCTGATAAACTCTACTGGGTGAAATACCACAGTGTGCCATCACAACAGCTAGATTTGTGACCTGTTGCCACAAGAAAAGGGCAACCAGCGAAGAACAAACAGCATTTTAAATACAACCCATATTTGTGTTTATTTATTTTCCCTTTTGTACTTTAACTATTTGCACATCGCTACAACACTGTATATAGACATAATATGACATTTGAAATGTATGTTTCCCATGACAAGAAAGCCCTTGAATTGAATTGAAATTGAGAGAGAGAGAGAGAGAAGACAAAGATGTGTGACACCTCCATTCGTCAGATGAAATCCCCCATAACGCACCATTTATTGCGGCATTAGAGTGAATACAGAGTAAGGGCTTTTGTAGACCCCACTGTGGCATGCGTTTGTATCACCTTTCCCCAGGCCGGGGCCTCTATCCAAACACAACTTCTGTTACTTACAATTCACAGTCAAGCCAGGGGGATTATTTCTGAACATACAGGTCAGCCATGTAATATATCCATTATTCTTCCTTTTCTGGAGGGAAAAAAGGGGAAAGGATGGTTTGAGTGATTTGGGTGATTTATCAGGTAGAAAGGAGTGTTGGGAGGTTGTGTCAATGCAGAGATAATGTGTTTCAGGGGATATTTTTCCATCAGAATTCAACAGGAATTCAATATTCAAATGTTAAATAATATGGATTTTTCGTGGCAAAGCCACAGAGTTTCTGTTTTTTCAAAGCAGTCACTTTCCCCTCCCTCATGCAAGTGGCTAACGCTCCCCACTCACCCAACTCTGCCCTTCTCTTCCAGGTGATAACCCATGTGATAACCACTCAGTAGTCAGACCCCAAACCCCTCCCCACTCATTCCAAACTAATAAAACCAGAGCTTCCTGGTATTCCTGGCCCTACCCACTCCCACCAGAGAGAGGAAGCTATTTATGTAACCTTTGCCCCCTCTAATACATTAATTGAGGGGTGACTGCGACTAGGTCCATTTCGGGTGATGGAGGGTGTTGGTAATTGCCCAATGACCCCCACTTTCTCCCCTCCTCACCCTCTCACCTTCTACCTCCCCCCTCACCCTTTACTTCACTCCCCTCTGTCCCACACAGAAACTGTGGTCTGCTGGGATCAGAAGTAATTGCCCCATGGAAGGCTATGAGGGTAGTACCAGGACCATGGAGACCAAATGAACTACCAGTGACCCAGACAGAGGTAGAGACTCACCCCTCACTCCTGCTCAAATCAAATCAAATCAAACATTATTTGCCACATGCACCGAATACACCAAGTGTAAACTTTACCATGAAATGCTTACTTACAAATCCTTAACCAACATACCAAGTCTGCTAAAATAAAAAGTAACACTGGCACCGGCTCAGTGTGTGTGGGTACAGGCTAGTTGAGATCATCTCTACATGTATAGTTGAAGTCGGAAGTTTACATACACCTTATCCAAATACATTTCAACTCAGTTTTTCACCATTCCTGACATTTAATCCTAGTAAAAATTTGCTGACTTAGGTCAGTTATGATCACCACTTTATTTTAAGACTGTGAAATGCCAGAATAATAGAGATAATGATTTATTTCAGCATTAATTCTTTCATCACATTCCCAGTGGGTCAGAAGTTTACATACACTCAATTAGTATTTGGTAGCATTGCCTTTAAATTGTTTAACTTGGGTCAAACGTTTAGGGTAGCCTTCCACAAGCTTCCCACAAGTTGAGGGAATTTTGGCCCATTCCTCCTGACAGAGCTGGTGTAACTGAGCTTTTTCAGTTCTGCCCACAACTTTTCTATAGGATTGAGGTCAGGGCTTTGTGATGGCCACTCCAATACCTTGACTTTGTTGTCCTTAAGCCATTTTGCCACAACTTTGGAAGTATGCTTGGGGTCATTGTCCATTTGGAAGACCCATTTGCAACCAAGCTTTAACTTCCTGACTGATGTCTTGTGATGTTGCTTCAATATATCCACATTGTTTTCCTTCCTAGTGAAGCCATCTATTTTGTGAAGTGTACCAGCCCCTCCTGCAGCAAATCACTCACACAACATGATGTTGCCACCCCCGTGCTTCATGGTTGGGATGGTGTTCTTAGGCTTGCAAGCCTCCCCCGTTTTCCTCCAGAAATAACACTGGTCATTATGGCCAAAAAGTTATATTTTTGTTTCCTCAGACCATAGGACATTTCTCCAAAAAGTACAATCTTTGTCCCCATGTGCGGTTGCAAACCGTAGTCTGTTTTTTTTATGGCGGTTTTGGAGCCGTGGCTTCTTCCTTCCTGAGCGGCCTTTCAGGTTATGTCGATATAGGACTCCTTTTACTGTGGATATAGATACTTTTGTACCTGTTTCCTCCAGCATCTTCACAAGGTCCTTTGCTGTTGTTCTGGGATTGATTTGCACTTTTCGCACCAAAGTACGTTCATCTCTAGGAGACAGAATGTGTCTCCTTCCAAAGCGGTATGACGGCTGCGTGGTCCCTTGGTGTTTATACTTGCGTACTATTGTTTGTACAGATGAACGTGGTACAGTGCCTTGCGAAAGTATTCGGCCCCCTTGAACTTTGCGACCTTTTGCCACATTTCAGGCTTCAAACATAAAGATATAAAACTGTATTTTTTTTGTGAAGAATCAACAACAAGTGGGACACAATCATGAAGTGGAACGACATTTATTGGATATTTCAAACTTTTTTAACAAATCAAAAACTGAAAAATTGGGCGTGCAAAATTATTCAGCCCCCTTAAGTTAAAACTTTGTAGCGCCACCTTTTGCTGCGATTACAGCTGTAAGTCGCTTGGGGTATGTCTCTATCAGTTTTGCACATCGAGAGACTGAATTTTTTTTCCCATTCCTCCTTGCAAAACAGCTCGAGCTCAGTGAGGTTGGATGGAGAGCATTTGTGAACAGCAGTTTTCAGTTCTTTCCACAGATTCTCGATTGGATTCAGGTCTGGACTTTGACTTGGCCATTCTAACACCTGGATATGTTTATTTTTGAACCATTCCATTGTAGATTTTGCTTTATGTTTTGGATCATTGTCTTGTTGGAAGACAAATCTCCGTCCCAGTCTCAGGTCTTTTGCAGAATCCATCAGGTTTTCTTCCAGAATGGTCCTGTATTTGGCTCCATCCATCTTCCCATCAATTTTAACCATCTTCCCTGTCCCTGCTGAAGAAAAGCAGGCCCAAACCATGATGCTGCCACCACCATGTTTGACAGTGGGGATGGTGTGTTCAGCTGTGTTGCTTTTATGCCAAACATAACGTTTTGCATTGTTGCCAAAAAGTTCAATTTTGGTTTCATCTGACCAGAGCACCTTCTTCCACATGTTTGGTGTGTCTCCCAGGTGGCTTGTGGCAAACTTTAAACGACACTTTTTATGGATATCTTTAAGAAATGGCTTTCTTCTTGCCACACTTCCATAAAGGCCAGATTTGTGCAATATACGACTGATTGTTGTCCTATGGACAGAGTCTCCCACCTCAGCTGTAGATCTCTGCAGTTCATCCAGAGTGATCATGGGCCTCTTGGCTGCATCTCTGATCAGTCTTCTCCTTGTATGAGCTGAAAGTTTAGAGGGACGGCCAGGTCTTGGTAGATTTGCAGTGGTCTGATACTCCTTCCATTTCAATATTATCGCTTGCACAGTGCTCCTTGGGATGTTTAAAGCTTGGGAAATCTTTTTGTATCCAAATCCGGCTTTAAACTTCTTCACAACAGTATCTCGGACCTGCCTGGTGTGTTCCTTGTTCTTCATGATGCTCTCTGCGCTTTTAACGGACCTCTGAGACTATCACAGTGCAGGTGCATTTATACGGAGACTTGATTACACACAGGTGGATTGTATTTATCATCATTAGTCATTTAGGTCAACATTGGATCATTCAGAGATCCTCACTGAACTTCTGGAGAGAGTTTGCTGCACTGAAAGTAAAGGGGCTGAATAATTTTGCACGCCCAATTTTTCAGTTTTTGATTTGTTGAAAAAGTTTGAAATATCCAATAAATGTCGTTCCACTTCATGATTGTGTCCCACTTGTTGTTGATTGTTCACAAAAAAATACAGTTTTATATATTTATGTTTGAAGCCTGAAATGTGGCAAAAGGTCGCAAAGTTCAAGGGGGCCGAATACTTTCGCAAGGCACTGTACCTTCAGGTGTTTGGAAATTGCTCCCAAGGATGAACCAGACTTGTGGAGGTCTACAGTTTTTTTTCTGAGGTCTTGGCTGATTTCTTTTGATTTTCCCGTGATGTCAAGCAAAGAGGCACGGAGTTTGAAGTTAGGCCTTGAAATACATCCAAAGGTACAACTCCAATTGACTCAAATTATGTCAATTAGCCTATCAGATGCTTCTAAAGCCATGACATAATTTTCTGGAATATTCCAAGCTGTTTAAAGTGCAAAGTCAAGTTAGTGTATGTAAACTTCTGACCCACTGGAATTGTGACACAGTGGAAATAAGTGAAATAATCTGTCCGTACACAATTGTTGGAAAAAAGACTTGTTTCATGCACAAAGTAGATGTCCTAACCGACTTGCCAGAACTATAGTTTGTTAAGAATTTTGTGGAGTGGTTGAAAAACGAGTTTTAATGACTCCAACCTAAGTGTATTTAAACTACCGACTTCATCTGTAGGTGGGGGTAAAGTGACTATGCATAGGTAACAAACAAACAGCGATTAGCAACAGTGTTCAGCGGGAGGGGTGTCAATGTAAATTGTCCTGTGGCGATTTTTATTAATTGCTCTGCAGTCTAATTGCTTGGGGATAGAAGCTGTTGAGGAGTCTTTTGGTCCTAGACTTGGCGCTCCGGTACCACTTGCCGTGTGGTAGCAGAGAAAACAGTCTATAAGTTGGGTGACTTGTGTCTCTGACAATTTTATGGGCTTTCCTCTGACACCGCCTATTATACAGGTACTGGATGGCAGGAATCTTGTGATGTACTGGGCCGTTTGCACTAACCTCTGTAGCGCCTCTGCCGAGCAGTTGCCATACCAGGCGGTGATGCAACCGGATGCTCTCGATGGTGCAGCTGTTGAACCTTTTGAGGATCTGGGGTCCATGCCACATCTTTTCAGTCTCCTGAGGGGGAAAAGGTTTTGTCATGCCCTCTTCACGACTGTCTTGGTGTGCTTGGACCATGATAGTTCGTTGGTGATGTGGACACCAAGGAACTTGAAACTCTGTGAACTTGAAAGCTCACAGAGGGGTTCAGGCTCACCTCTCGCATACTATTATTTTCCCCAATAGTGTGGAACCTCTAGAATAGTTTTATCTCCATCTCTTCATTCAAAGACTCAATCAAGGACACTCTTACTGACAGTTGAAGCTGCTTTGCGTGATGTATTGTTGTCTCTATCTTCTTGCCCTTTGTGCTGTTGTCTGTGCCCAATCACGTTTGTACAATGTTTTATACTGCTACCATGTTGTGCTGCTGCCATGTTGGGTTGCTACCATTCTGTTGTCATGTTGTGTTGGTACTGTACCATAATGTGTTGTTATGTGTTGCTGCATTGCTATGTTGTTGTCTTATAGGTCTCTCTTTCTGTAGTGTTGTCTCTCTATTCGTGATGTGTGTCTTGTCCTATATATATATATATTTTTTAATCCCAGGAGGCCTTTTGCCTTTTGGTAGGCCGCCATTGTAAATAAGAATTTGTTCTTAACTGACTTGCCTAGTTAAATAAAGGTTAAATAAAATAAAATAGCCATTGTGATCATTTTCCATTTCATACCCCACTGAAAGCACCGACTTGTTGGTTGTTTGTGTTTGGCTGCTGCTCATATACACCAGCAGACTGATGTGTATGTCATTGTTTAGAGATGTGTATAAGGTATTGCTAGGGCAGAAAACAATGTGTCAATATTCATTATCTCCATTATGGTCCTAGAGCGCCTGTCGATCACCGTCCCTCTCCGTCCCTTCCTCCAGCCTCAGACATAGCAATAACAACCCATCAAAGGCCTGACTAAGCGGAGGACCTTACTGCTACTAATTGATGACGGCTTTATTTTGCTTTCCGATGGTCGAAGTCGCCATAGACGCCGCTAGTCCTTTACTCACACTCAGAGATAGCATCAAGGTGAAAGAGGGAACAAATGAACAAGAGAGAGAGAGAGAGAGAGCGAAAGGGAAAAAGAAAGAGAGTAGGCGTTGTTTACACTGGCGGCCTCCTCGCCTCCTTTATTTTGTGATTAGTGTCTGTGCGCACGTACTGATTACACACACACACACACACACACACACACACACACACACACACACACACACACATACACACATACACACACACACGCGCGCACACACACACGCGCGCACACACTCACACACACACACACACACACACACACACACACACACACACACACACACACACACACACACACACACACACACACACACACACACACACACACACACACACACACACACACACACACAGTCACTCCATCTTGGTATGATAGTTGGCAGTAAGGTCCTCAGTGCACTGCTCCTTAGGACAGTACCCACGGGACCCAAAACGCATTAAGAAATGAATGTCCAATTTGGGATCAGGTCCAGGGTTAACCTGTGTGTGTGTGTGTGTGTGTGTGTGTGTGTGTGTGTGTGTGTGTGTGTGTGTGTGTGTGTGTGTGTGTGTGTGTGTGTGTGTGTGTGTGTGTGTGTGTGTGTGTGTGTGTTAGTGTGTTAGTGTGTTTGTGTGCTCCATAGGGAACAGAGACTGTGGGTCCAGTCTAGGGGCTGTACAGAGGTTAACCACTGGGGTCAGTAATTGATAGGCCCCTCTTTTTCGATCTGTTCTCCCCCTCGGCGCCTGCTGCTGGCCAAAGAAAACTTTAAATAACCATCTAAAGCAAACACCAGTGCCGCCATGCCGCCATGTTCCATTTCTTCTCCTCTTTCCACTTCAGGGTTCTGTCATATAACGTTTTGGCCGACTCGGCCGAGACGTATTTAACATGCTTTATGCGTTTCCCGTTCCGGACATAGCCTATGAGAGAGGGAAGAAACAATAACAACCCAGTCCAACAACAGGAAGTTTGTTTTCAGATCAGACCAGTAGATTAAGGGGGGTTCAACGTTAATGGCATCACGAAGGAGGTAGAGTCTTGTTTACAGCTGTAATTAATGTAGTAATGTAGGAATAAAATTAGATTGATTGGGAAATGTTAGTTTTGGCCGGTCAGCAGGGCATTTATGGGGTCGTTGATTGTTGTTAATGGTGATTTAGGTGAAAATACAAGTTGTGCTCCTTGGGAAGTACAAGGAGGTGTGGACCTAAAACAAAGCCTACCATATTTTGTATTGTAAAGTCTTTGGTGTGGACTGTGGTTATATAAAAGAGAAAAGGTGAAGTGAGAACTTGTGAAGCCATGAAAGGAGTCTAAATCTAAAGAGTTTTGCTTTTCATGTATGCTTTTCTCCTCAAAACCCAGAGAAGTCTGACTCTATTTATCTAAACTATATTTCCATTAGAATTATATGACGAAAAACGTATTGTAGCTGATCTATCTATTCACCTTACTTAAAGTACGTAGCAACATCAGTAGGTCTTGGCAGAGTGCAGAGGAAACTCCCAGTGCCTAATACATTATGTTGCTGTGCTGTAGGTAAGAGTACTGTACTGTACAGCATCCTGTGTGATCTGTACCTGTGTGGGTTGGTTCTTTCTGCCTCAGCTCTTCTCTTTGATCACGCCCCGTTGACCGTAGCTTGTGCGCTAGAGCCTTTAATCTTGACCTTAAATCTGTTAATAAATAACACATACACACACACACACACACACACACACACACACACACACACACACACACACACACACACACACACACACACACACACACACACACACACACACACACACACACACACACACACACACACACAAAGTAATTTCCACAAGAACAGTAAGGAGCCAAACATGCTCCCAGGTTGAGCACCGCGTGCCAAAACCTCAGGAGTGGTAGGAATGGAAAGTGGTGCCAAAGTCACTGTTTGGAACATCAACTACTGGTGAGAAGTGCAGTTAAGCTCATGGACTCCTTTAGAGGCCCGGCCCATGCAAGAGCCATTTCTCAATATACAACAGAGGAAACCTGGGTACACTCCACTGCTCCTCAATGCCAGGGAACCAACATGGGCCATGATAAGGTGCTGGTGGTAGGAACCTACTCAGTACTAGTCTCAATTAATGGATTGTGCTGGTACTTTGTGTGTGAGGGAGAGAGAGAGAGAGAGAGAGAGAGAGAGAGAGTGTGTGTGTGTGTGTGTGTTTGGGGAAGGAGGGGGGACTGGCGTTTGGAGGGAGAATTTAGAGGAAATGTACAAGAAATCCCAATGCAGATATTCAACATTAACCCCAAATATGTATTTAGACCAAGGTCATTCAATCAAATTACGGATGAAAATGAAACTTTGTTGAGTGAAGTATGAAGTTGTCAATGAAGTAATGAAGTGTGTGTATGTGTGTGTGTGTGTGTGTGTGTGTGTATGTGTGTGTGTGTGTGTGTGTGTGTGTGCGTGTGCGTGTGCGTGTGCGTGTGCGTGTGTGTGTGTGTGTGTGTGTGTGTGTGTGCGGTTTGTTCATATAATAACCACTCAGCATCCGGCAGGCATTGATCATGACTTGATAGCAACTAGTTCCTACAAGGTACTCCATATCTATCTACTGCAACAGATAGAGAGATAGAGAAAAGGATGAAACGGAAAGAGAGAGAAAGGAGGGTGAGAGGGAAAGAAAGAAGCCGACAGAAGGGGCACACAAAGAAAGAAAGAGAAAGATAGGAAAAATACCAAACTTTCACAAAAGTGATTAGTACATGTGCGTAAATGTATTGGTTCTTTACGCTCCATAGAATATATGGTAAATGTTTTGCTTCTTCAAGCTCTATAGAGTCTAGTGTAAGTGTACTGGTTCTTCAGGCTCTGTAGAGTCTAGTGTAAATGTATTGCTTATTCAGGCTCTATAGAGTCTAGTGTACATGTATTGGTTCATCAGGCTCAATAGTCTAGTGTAAATGTTTAGCTTCTTCAGGTTCTATAGAGTGTAGTGAAAATGTATTGCTTCTTCAGGCTCTATAGAGTCTAGTGTAAATGTATTGCTTCTTCGGCTCTATAGAGTCTAGTGTAAATGTATTGCTTCTTCGGCTCTATAGAGTCTAGTGTAAACGTATTAGCTCTTCAGGCTCTATAGAATATAGTGTACATGTATTGCATCTTCAAGCTCTATGGAGTCTAGTGTAAATTTACATTTTTCAGGCTCTATAGAGTCCAGTGTAACTGTATTGGTTCTTCAGGCTCAATAGAGTCTAGTGTAAATATATTGGTTATTCGGGCTCTATAGAGTCTAGTGTAAATATATTGGTTCTTCAGGCTCTATTGAATATAGTGTAAATGTATTGCTTCTTCAGGCTCTATAGGTTGTAGTGTACATGTATTGGTTCTTCATGCTCTATAGTGTCTAGTCAAAATGTATTGGTTCTTCGGGCTCTAAAGAGTCTAGTGTAAATATATTGGTTCTTTGGGCTCTATTGAATAGAGTGTACATGTATTGGTTCTTCATGCTCTATAGTGTCTAGTCAAAATGTATTGGTTCTTCGGGCTCTAAAGAGTCTAGTGTAAATATATTGGTTCTTTGGGCTCTATTGAATAGAGTGTACATGTATTGCTTCTTCAGGATCTATAGAGTCCAGGTTAAATGTAGATTGTTTTGGCTGTATAGAGTCTAGTGTTAATATATTCGTTCTTCGGGCAGTATAGATTCTAGTGTACATGTTTTGGTTCTTCAGGCTCTGTAGAATGTAGTGTAACGGTAGATGTTTCAGGCTCTATGGAGTCAAGTGTAAATGTATTGGTTCTTTGGTATCTTTAGAATCTAGTGTAAATGTATTGGTTCTTCAGGCTCTTCAGAGTGTAGTGTACATTTATTGGTTCTTCAGGCCCTACAGAGTGTAGTATAAATGTATTGGTTTTTCAGGCTCTACACCGTCTAGTGTAAATGTATTGGTTCTTCAGGCCCTACAGAGTGTAGTGTAAATGTATTGGTTCTTCAGGCCCTACAGAGAGTAGTGTAAATGTATTGGTTGTTCAGGCCCTACAGAGTGTAGTGTAAATGTATTGGTTTTTCAGGCTCTACACCGTCTAGTGTAAATGTATTGGTTCTTCAGGCTCCATAGATTCAAGTGTAAATGTATTGGTTCTTCAGGCTCTATAGAGTGTAGTGTAAATGTATTGGTTCTTCAGGCTCTTCAGAGTGTAGTGTAAATGTATTGGTTTTTCAGGCTCTACACCGTCTAGTGTAAATGTATTGGTTCTTCAGGCCCTACAGAGTGTAGTGTAAATGTATTGGTTCTTCAGGCCCTACAGAGTGTAGTGTAAATGTATTGGTTCATCAGGCTCTATAGAGTGTAGTGTAAATGTATTGGTTCATCAGGCTCTACAGAGTGTAGTGTAAATGTATTGGTTCTTCAGGCTCTACAGAGTGTAGTGTACATGTATTGGTTCCTCAGGCCCTACAGGATGTAGTGTAAATGTATTGATTCTTCAGGCCCTACAGAGTGTAGTGTAAATGTATTGGTTCATCAGGCTCTACAGAGTGTTAATGTATTTGTTCTTCAGGCTCTATAGAGTGTAAATGTATTGGTTCATCAGGCTCTATAGAGTGGAAAGGTATTGGTTCATCAGGCTCTACAGAGTTTAGTATAAATGTAGGTTATTCAGGCCCTATCTCTTCCCTAAGACTAGTTCACCTGTGAGTCTCTGTTGCTACAAAGCCTAGTTTATACTCTCATCCAGGGCTTGGCCAGGTGGATACCAATCCTTACAGTGATGATCAAAACAAGTGTCATGATACCAATCTGTGAACAGATGTTCGAACAGTTCCCTATCTAAAAGGAACTGGAACAGATGGCTTGACCTCATCCAGTTGTAATACTCTACACATGAGCGATACAAACAGATGAGACTTGATTGTGCGATCCCATTTCCATGGAGTAGACTCACGCTAACATGTCCTCCACTGTAACATCACGTCACATATGTGTATCCATTCACACCTTCCTATCTTTTGTATCTACACGAAGGCTAACATTTCACTCATCCATCAGCACATCTACTGTGTGTACATAGAGTCCCATTTTGATTCATGGTCGTTTTAACAGGCTAACATCCATAGGTACTGTACCATGACCATGCGTGTCCTGCTGGATGTATATAATCATTATGGTGGATGAGCAGACTCAGATGGTCCTCTTCTTATCTCTACGATTGGTGGAATTCAGCTTCAGCAGTTATTAGGCCTATATGCTTCGTGGCTGGTCTGCAGTTATTCAACCATCCAGTATAGTCCATGTTAAGATAGTAGGGGAATCAGTGGATAATGTAATGTAACATAATGTAACAAGAGGAAAATATCAAATTCATCTAAAAGACGGAATCATGTGTGTGAGTGCTTGGTGAGTGCAGGTCTGTTTGTCATATTTATATTTGGTATAAGAACTTGGTTGTTTGGTCCAATAACTTTCTGTATGAATAAATAAATACATTTAAATGGTGAAACCTTACATGGAAAAACATGACTGATCCATACATGTGTAGTATATTATGATTGTTTTGTACTTTTTACTGTTCAATTTATTTTTATCAACACTTGTTTTATCAAATGGTTGTATTTTGAATTCCAGACACCTGTTTTTATATGATATATTTTCTAGATGTTTGTTTTGGTTACTTTATTGCCTTTCCTCCAGTCAGTGCGTCAGTCAGGTAGAGAGGATGTGAAGTCATTTCAGTTTAGAGCCTTTGCCTTAGTGAACTGCCTCTGGCGGAGGATACAGCAGAGAGAATGAGCGAGAGGAGAGAAGTACACAACATGTCAACAGACAACTATCTCTCATATTCCATCTGAACGCTGTCTTCTTCCGAGGCTCCATTTGTGTAGTCAACATCTTAAAAGGGTCTTGCCTCATCTCCTCTTTTTATTCTCTCTCTCTCTCTCTCTCTCTCTCTTAAATTTTGTTCTTCTTATTTTTTAAACTGCTTGACTCTTAATACACAGATATCACAGTCTGGGCCTCGCAAGTTTTTTTGAAAAATGAGCACATTACTTCCTACATCTCCCTTCCTTATTTTTATGTCACAATAAATATTTCCATTTGTATGCAAATGATGATCTACTGACCAAGAATGGATAAAAAATTGTCTTGTTTTCATTGTAGTGTGTGTGCGGGTGTGTGTGCGTGAGTGAAAAGGCGGACGCCTGCCTAGGATGGGGCCCGACTGTCGCTGGAAGAGAGGAGAGAGAGAGAGACACTCCTCATTTAAAAGAAGTAAATAATCTCCCATTGCATTCTATTATTTATACCCCATGCCTTGAAAGTGACTGTATTAAGTTATAAGTTATAAGTAGTTAGAAGTTACTTACTTTAAACTGAGGGGGGAGAAGAAAGCTGACGCTCTGCTTAGCTGAGTTCCCCCCAAATTGCTGACATAATTACATGAATGTCATTTTTTTTATGACTCACAGAAAATCTTGGCATTTTCACTGAAGCAGATAATTAGACTTGGAATAAAGCAGGGGCGGAATAATTAATACATCAAAACTAGATGAACTTTTTATAATTATTTTTATTTAATCTCCATTCTAATTATTGTTCTAGTCGGCTGAGCGAGATTGCCTCTCTCATTCAGGGTGTGAAATGCACCCGTAGCGCTCCATCCTTACCCAGTGAAATATCAACTGAGCGTGGAGACGGGAAATCATAGAGCCCTCCACTACTCTCTTCCCCCTCTCTCGCTCTCTTTCCCTCTCTCCCTCTTCTGATTGAACTGTAATTTACATTTCTCCATTACGCCAACAAACAATTTACACACACCTGCCACAATTTATTTATTCATTTTCCTCCCTCTCTCCTCTCTTCCTCTGTCTCCAAATGTATGGCAATCAATATTTCCACAGCTTTTAAATGAGTTTGTTAATTAGTCTAATGTAGTTTGGCTAGAGGTTATGTTCCTCTCTCCGTATCTCTTGCCTTGTGGATAAACATTTTCTTAAAACAACTAACCAGAGTAGGAAATATAAAGTGTGTATCTTCTGAAAGTCTTGCTGACCACAGAATGAATGTTCCCACTTATCTGTAGTGTGACTTGCTCTACCAGGAACCTGCCTCCGTAAAGGAAGCCAGCAGCTTATCAGATAAGACCTCAGTTTAATGCTGAAATAAGCATAATTAACACCCTCACAGTGCCCATACACACATACACACACACACAGACACAAATGAGCTAGCACGCATATTCACGAATACGCACACACAGAGTTATCACATTCTTAGAGTTGTACAAACAGCTTAAAAGTACAAATATTAGACACACTTGATCATCAAGTGTGTATTCCTCTCGAGTTCAGCGTATCAGACCACTGAGGTATTTCAGTTTGTAAAACGAAATATATAATGTTCTGCTTTTCGTAGATGAAAATGTACAGGATTTGATACAATGTGTTTTGGTTAAAGCTACGGTCTAACTACGCAGTAGGCTTCTTCATGAACATCAAGGGATTTTCCTGTAAAAGTGAATTCCAATAACTGTCTATGATTAGAAAACACCACATTGAAAGTCAACATGTAGCCTAAAATATCAGTCCAAAAATGTCTCCATTATGTTTGTGCACCGACATTTGAGTGGTGGCTGATTTTGATACTTAGATTGTTATTAAAAAAAGAGATTATGAACTAATGAAAGGCAGCAGCTAAATTAAAAAGCCATGAAATTAAATAAATCCTTCTATTTCTCCTATTTCCATGATACTCCGTGTGTATTCACTAGATTAAAATTACCGCTCTATTAACTGTTAATATACAACACAAGATCTGATTTAATTAACATCAGATTTAATTGAGGCCCTTACAATTGCAGTTCAGATAGAAACGATTCCCGACCACTATAATTAAACAAATGTAATGTAAATCCTAAAAAATGCCTTTTCAAAAACAGCTTGATGTGTATCCAAGGCAAATCACTTAATTGAAATAAGAAACAAAATAAATATTAATATTATTATTTATTTCCATCAATTCATATTTCTGCCAGGTTTTGTGTGTGTTTGATGTGAATAATATACTGTAATTTAATTAAAGAGATAATAATGTTAAAAAAAAAAATCAAATGAATTACATTTTTTCCCCCTTATTTGAATTCCTTTAATGATAGAGTGTGTTCCGTTTAGTTGTGAGGGGATTCTTAATGAGTAAATACCTTCACAAACCTTAAACTAGATTTATATGACAGAAAGAGAGATCATTCTCTAATTAAATCAAGTCATAATCACACACATTTCTCATTGCCTCTTTATCCTTCTTTATTTACACATAAACCCAGATTCTCCCTGCTACTCTAGCAGCTAGAACTAGTATCATCGCCTTTCTTCAAAAGTCTGTCCTGATTTCCATAAGCAGCATCTAGATGTGGCTTATTGAGTCGCTAAATTCTAATTGTATTAGATGGAGTATCTCAGAAACGATGTAACCTGTGTTTATGGTTTGGGTGATGTGCTGTTTCTTGTTTCTTGTTTGCGAGAGTTGATATTCCGTGTGCGTTTAGTGTGGTATCAGGATCAGAGCAGATAGCATCCTCTTATCGCTGTGTTATATTCTTTTCTATGGGACAATATTTTTGGCATTACCAATGTAATCTGGAGTATCTGCCTGGTTGTGTACTGCGTATGTGTGTGTGTGTGTGTGTGTGTGTGTGCACGTGTGTGGTTACTCTGTTCAGCTTTGTGGCACTATGCTATACCAGATGGGGAGTGAAGCCGCACCACTCTCATAAGTACGCAGTGCCACCATGTGTTGGATGGTGATACTGCAGGTCAGTGGTTATCTCTGGCCTTGATAAGGACTAAGAGAACTGTACTGGGAGAAGATGTAGACGACAAAGCAAGATTACCTTTAAGTCCACCGGTTGAGCTTATGTACGTCTCTGCTTACATACTTGTCTCGCTTGTTCCTGTGCATGTTTGTGGTTGCGTGTTGGTGTACGTGCTTGGGTCTGTGTGCATGTGTGTGTGCGCGTGTGTGCGCGTGTGTGCTCGTGTGTGTGTGTGTGTGTGTGTGCGTGTGCGTGCGTGCGTGGGTGCGTGCGTGCGTGGAGGGTGTGTGTGTGTGTGTGTGTGTGTGTGTGTGTGTGTGCGTGTGTGTGTGTGTGTGTGTGTGTGTGTGTGTGTGTGTGTGTGTGTGTGTGTGTGTGTGTGTGTGTGTGTGTGTGTGTGTGTGTGTGTGTGTGTGTGTGTGTGTGTGTGTGTGCTGGGCGGGTGGGTGGGTGGGTTGGTGGGTGGGTGGGTGAGCTGTTGGGTGCCGAGGACAGGTCAGGTCCTGGGGAATGTGAGGCATCAGAGAAAGCAGACAAAACACGTCATGTACAGTAATCTACTGTCCCATCAGCGGCAGAGACTGTACGGTACAAAGACAGCCAGGCTGGCTGGAATAAAGCATGTTGAAGGCTTGTTTATGTGTACACCTCTGATTTATATCAACGTTACAACTCCACACTGTTGTGGAAAACCCAATCCAACGATTAGGCAGAGACTAATTTAATGGTATAGTAGGATTGATTTGGTAGATAGGTAGATCTGTCTCTCAGTCAGGGAAGGATCTCCAACGAGTAAATGGTTACGTGTCCCTTATATAGTGGGAGATGGTAATAGAATGATATTGTTACGCAACCGTTCTTTTATACAAGCAGCAGTTCCGGAACACAATGGCCGGAGTCTATGAAGTGCATCACAGTTCAACACAGAACAGAGTACGAACCTTGAGAAGTTACAACAGCTCACCCCAATTCTGCCAGCGCAACACACACGCACATACAAAATCATATTCACATACTCTCACTGCTGATGCTGTACACCGAGTGTACAAAAAATGACATAGGCTGCTCTTTCCATGACATAGACTGACCAGGTGAATCCAGGCGAAAGCTATTAACCCTTAATGATGTCACTTAAATCCACTAGATCAGTGCTCTCCAACTGATTTTATCTGAGCAAAAGAAAAAGTTGAACACAAGACTGTAAAAACACCAGCAAATCAGCTCCAAGTGATTTTAATTCTGGAAACCTGTTCTAAAGTATTCTCATGCAGAATAGAGACAGATACAGTCTGTCATCATATACAAATGTAAGGAAGGTTTGAAATGATTCTGTTTTAGTTCAATATAATATCCGTTTGAGGTTCTTGTGGTCGATTTGCAGTTTGCAAATGATTTGTAAATATGTTCCGGCCTCTGACCATCCGCTCAAGAAAATAATTGTCCCGTGGCTGAATCTAGTTGATGATCTCTGGTGTAGATGAAGGGGAGGAGACAGGGTAAAGAAATTGTTTTAAGCCTTGAGACAATTGAGACATGGATTGTATATATGTACCATTCAGAGGGTAAATTGGTAAGAGAAAAGATTTAAGTGCCTATTAACAGGATATGGTAGTAGGTGCCAGGTGCACTGGTTTGTGTCAAGAACTGCGACACTGCTGGGTTTTTCACGCTCAACAGTTTCCTGTGTGTATCAAGAATGGTCCACCACCCGAAGGACATCCAGCCAACTTGACACAACTTTGGGAAGCATTGGAGTCAATGTGTGCCAGCATCCCTGTAGAATGCCTTTCGACACCTTGTAGAGTCCACGCCTTGACAAATTGAGGCTGTTCTGAGGGCAAACGGAGATGCATCTCCTAATGTTCCTAATGTTTTGTACAATCAGTGTACACGTCGTGTTTGTGCATGCGCGAGCTTACATCCGCGTGTGTATGTGTGTCTTAGTTGTAGCAGTGTGCCTGCGTGTGTGTGTCTGAGTTGTAGCCGTGTGCCTGCGTGTGTGTGTTTGTGCGTCTGTGAGCTCTGACTGGACAGGCAGGTTTCCTACCTCCTGGCGCCAGCGGGGATGAAAGCTTCACGCTTGGGCTGAGATTACCTGTGCGGGCGCCCTGTGTGGTGTGTTTATCAAGCATCCCTTTTTTGTTCCCATTTCCCCCTCAGCTTGCGTCGTTTAGGACAGTCCAGGAAGGGCTGCAGCGGGCCAAGTAAAGGCAGGGGTGGGTGGGTGTCATCACGCACACCTCGCTTCGCCGTGAACCCCTCACCTGGTGGTGACCCGCCTGCGGGTGTTTTCACCTGGTTATCACCGTGACGATAAAGCCCCGCGCCATGACAGAGGAATGAAAACAGTTTTAGAGAGGCCAGACAGACAGGAGTCAGAGACGTAGCCTAGCGCATCACGTGGACGTACCGGCATGAGGCTAAACACACTCCACCCCACCCTGCTCTAATCTAGAAACATTCACAACCCCTTAGTATCACTCAGGTCCCCAAAACATATCACTCTCTTTCCTATCTAGCTATCTTAGATGACTGCCACATACCCACCCACACACATCCAGCCCAGGACATTCAGTCTCTACCTAGCACCATTGTTTACATGGTAGCAGTGTTCAGCTGGAACACTTAACTATTCCAGGCATGTGCAACATTCAAGTGTGGGACCATAGTGGCCTTTCTGGTGAGTGTCAGTTGTGTGTGTAACGACCGTGTAGTGTGTGAGTGACATGAGTCAAGAGGCTTTCAATTGGTGTGACTGTGATGGCGTTAGATTGACTACGCACAACAGCGTTTGGCAGCTTGTGGGGGATCTTTGTCTCTTTAAGAGTAAAAAAAAGCATGTGAAAACATTCAGTTGGAATGCGACAGTTGTGTTTAAACAGGGTCAATGCAGAGAGCTGTACCACTAGTCGAATCTAGTGCCCAAATCCCCCCAATCCTTGACTTACCCTCCATATCAACCCTACCACTTCCACTTCCTCATCAACCCTACCACTTCCTCATTCCTCATGTCTCCATACCCCCACTCTCTTCTTTCCCTCTCTCTGCCACAGGCCCCAAAGCCCCAAGATGCTGGTTAAATTACCCATCATGCCCTTGACCTTGGAGGTCACCCAGCATTGCAGGATGAAGCTTTGGGTGCCCAGGGAGAGGGAGTGAGGGAGGCAGAGAGTGAGAGAGTGAGAGAGAGAGAGAGAGAGAGAGAGAGAGAGAGAGAGAGAGAGAGAGTGAGGGAGGGAGGCAGAGAGAGAGTGAGAGAGAGAGATAGAGAGAGAGAGAGCGAGAGAGAGAGAGAGAGAGAGAGAGAGAGAGAGAGAGAGAGAGAGAGAGAGAGAGAGAGAGAAAGGGTGGCAGAGAGAGCGGGGATGGTTGAGTGAGTGAGGGGGAGAGAGAGTGAGGGAAAGGAGGAGAGGTGGAGAGATGGAGGGAGAGGGATAGAGTGAGTGAGAGAGTGAAGGCCTCAGCCTCAGCCCTGGCTGCTCTCTCTTATCTCTCCCGCTTGGTGGAGTTTTAAATTATTCATTCCCTGCTGCTCCCGCCGACTTACACATCTCCATCACACGGCTGCCCGCATCCGCCCGGGGAACAGGCGGTCGCCACGGCAACCTTATCGCAGATCGCAGATTTCGGCTCCAGAAATGAAATAAAAGAGGAAATTGGCTGTATTAGCATAAGAGGAGTCAGCCTGGAGTTGAATACACACATCACCCCCAAAGCACGTACAGCCCCCCCTCCTCCTTATCAGCACTGTCTGATCGCTGCTCTCCTTTTCTTTTTTTTAGTCCTGCTTCCCGCCCCCTCACTCTTTGTTCCTGCTCGCGCTGAGGGAAGAATGGAAGCAGGGGCTGATGGGTAGAAAATAGATGTGGTAGTGGCAACCTCTGACCTTTTCAGAACGAGTAAACAATGAGTAATAACCTGGGAGACGTGACTCAGCTGTCGTCGGGGGCGACAGACTGACAGCCCGCTTTATTTCCTGTCCAATAGGACCTTTTCTCCCCATCGTGTTTTTTTTAACAAATGTTATTATTGCCGTGTTTTTTTTCTTTCTGTTAACGTTTCACCTGGTCTTTCGAGACCTGATATCCTGATTTGTTTGAGCGGGGGACTGACTGTGACCTTAAAGAAAAGGTGTGGCATGTTTGTTTGGCTTTCTGATGACTGTGTAACTATATGTAACTTCTTGGCTGTATTCACAAGTCAGTCCAAGGCAATCAGTCCTTTATAGGCCCTTCAGTCCCCATTACCATCCTCTGTCAATATATATCTCTTATAGGCATCAAACCCCCTCCATCACTGTACAACCACAAAGACCAGGACACAAAGCAGACTCTTTAAAGCAGAGCCATAAAGGTGTTTTCTCCTTAGCACCTCTTCTCCCTCCACAAGTGGTCCCTGATTCCCTCCCTCTCCTCTCCTCCTCTCCTCTGCTCCCCCTTTCTCACGCCTCTCTCCCCTAATTGAAGTTAAACAGCTGAGAAATGGTCTTCATGCCTCCCCAGATGGTTTTAAATGTAGACATTCTCTCTCACTTAGATTGACACGTCCCTGGGGAGGTGTGTGTGTGTGTCTGTTATGGAAATGATTTCCCCACTCACTCACATCTATTGTGTAAATCAGAGCAGCATGGGGTCCCTGTGGGACAATAACACCAATGTCAATTATCATCATTGTCATCATTACGGAAACTTTATTGTAATGTTTCTCTGTTTCTCTGTATGTTCCCCAATGACTACCAAGGCATAGATGTATCTGAATGAATGATTTAATGATGGTTACGAATGAATGAACTCTCTTTAACTCTCTTTAACTCTCTTTAACTCTCTTTAACTCTCTTTAACTCTCTTTAAAGTGACGCTCCAGAAAGTGGTGCTCACGAGCAAAAACGGGACCCTGTTTTTATGGCATACTTTTATTCTGATTTATTGGATGTTCTGGTCCTGAGCCTTCAGTGTGTTAGTAGAACAGGTTTGTGAACTCAGTCCCAGGACCAGCTGGATGAGGGGACTCTTTTCTTTGCTCAGCTCTTGGCATTGGCAGGGCTTGGTAATGATATGAGAGGGGGTCACTGTATTTTAGATGTTTCCGAAACTGAATTGCTCTTTTTTTTGTTTTCATTATTAGTGGATATTGGCCTAATTCTGCCCTGCATGCATTGTTTGTAGTTTTCCTCTGGACATGTAGGAGAATCTTACAGAACTCTGCATGCAGGGTTTCAATGGGGTGTTTGTCCCATTGATGAAATCTTGTTTTGCAAGTGGACCCCACACCTCACTGCCATAAAGTGCAATTGGTTCAATGACACATTCAATTAGTTTTAGCCAAATATTAATAGGCATTTCAAATTGAATTTGTTTTTTAATGGTCTCTCTCTCTCTCTCTCTCTCTCTCTCTCTCTCTCTCTCTCTCTCTCTCTCTCTCTCTCTCTCTCTCTTTCTCCACTACCCATCTCCCTCTCTGCTCTGATGTGTCTCTGGATGAGTTCAGTCTTAAATCTGGACCTGGAGAGCCATCAGAAATCTCCTCCAGAACCACAGAAAGAGCCCAGACCAGATCAAACTTACTCCTGACTCAGTCTAGACTAGGCCAGCTCTCCCACTGGACCTCTCCCAAACACCCCCTCCCCTCCCCCACCCTCACCCTATACTGACCCCTTGTAGCCCCTATGGCATGTAAACCCTGTTGTCTTGGTTTGAGAGAGTCCTCCTACTTCTTTAGTAGCAGTGCTGATGGCTCTCTAGGGATGGTGGTTGGTCTATGAGGAGGAGATAACTAGACGCTATGCAGTTCTGACCCAGACCAGACACTCCACCCCCTCTTGTCCTTTCACAGGGCCTCATCCAGTCTCCCTTTACAGTGGTTTCTCTCAGCTCTTCCTGTCCCCACGACACTGTCTGTCACTGTCCTCTCAGCCAAACCAGGGCTAGTTTCTGGGCCCCTGTTGTATGTTCCCATAGAGGAAAGATGATCAGGAGGAGAGAAGATGTAGATTGACAGATTCAAACGCTGAGACCCAGACAGTTGTGGGTGTAGTAGTGGGTGGGTTATTCTACACTATCTATAGCCCCATGCGGTCAGAATTGGAGTAAACTCCAAAGCATCTCACTTATTGTACTAATGGCACTCTAACAACACAACTTTAGTGTCTGGTATCTACGTGTTCGCATAGAAAACTAGGAATAATGGCCAAAAGTCCAAAGGTCATTTTTCATACATCCTCTAACCTCTAACCTCACAGGCTTCAGCTCAGTGTGAGAACAGGCCTTAGACCATGTTCATCTACTTATTTCTCTGGCTACGCTGTAAGATGCTGTCTTAGTGACATTGTGCAAAGTCGATTCCCCAATTCTAAATAACACTCATTTATTCATTCCCTTCATTTGCAGCAGTTAATTCGAAAGAATTCTCAATTAACTTCATTCTCTTCTCCCCTTTCATCTATTCATCTACATTTATTACAAGTGCCTTAATGTCAGAACAATTCCCTTCTTGTTCCAGGGCCACTATCTCCTCGAGGGGCTCTTTACTGGTTGTCCTAACATTCTAATTCCCCATGCTTCCCCATGGTGACGTCAGCGTCGTTGGTTTGTCAAGCTGTTAATCTGGTTAGATGATGAATACTTGGTAACAGTAGGAGAGCGGTCTAAAACGGTCCAGCCAGCCAGGCATCTATCCTGCAGTTTACTCTACTCGTTGGTGGTCCAGAGGATTTTTTAACTAAAGCTTCTCTCCCTGTTTGATTGTACAGCTTGGTTGGTAAATGGTTGGAGGCTGATCGCAGCCTACGTGTGATTTCACATGGGGCTAAAGAGACACTCAGTGCCTGTAGCTCTGTCCCACCCACACACAGTCTGCTCTGCAAACAGATCCACCACTCACTCACACTCACAATCGGGTGTGTAGGTTTGCTGTGAACCGCCTGTGGTGATGGAGGGAGCAGGGAGGGGTGAGTGTGTGTTTGTATTTATTGTGCTTGTGTTTGTGCGTGTGGCTCGGTATGTGTCAGTCCCAAGACCACACATCCAAGAAGGTTCTCTCTCTCGCTCTCTCTCTCTCCCTCTCTCTCTCACACACACACCGTGGCAGGCGGCTCTAGCTACCCCTCCTGTAATGTTAACTGACAGGGTGAGACAGGAGACAATGATGATCCTGCACCGTCCAAAACCGGATCGCTCCCTCTCCCTCTCCCTCCCTCTCGCTCTCATCAAGCCCTTGTTCCTGTCCCTTGCCCTGGTGTCCGAGACCAGATAACCACAGCAGGGACCGGAGCGGGTCTGGGGGAACGAATCCCAGAGGTGGAGGGCTTTGGATGCAGACGCTGTCTTTCTGGTGAGGAGCACGGGTGCAAAGGGGCTGATACCCCACTGGATTGTGGGTAGTGGTATCACACTCTTTCCTGCGCCCTCGGGGCTGAGGCGGAAGACACTGTCTCTCGTGTTCAGTCAGACCAGCGTCTCCGTGTTGGTCATGGGAGATTTAGGGAGAGGGACGAGGAGCTGTGAATGGTACCATTGCGTGTTAGAGACTGGCATCCCAAGATGGCAGCCACCGTGTAGTCATGTTTGGACAAGTGTTTGTTTGCAGTGGGATAACGACATGGACATTTTAACAAAGGGGATTTAAAACGAGTTGTCGATCACAACAACTCCAGCCCCATATTTGATGTAGCTACAGTATGGAGAAAGGAGAAGGAGAAAGGGGAACTCTTCTGACAGTGTGAGTTTAGTTCATGTGGCATTGTAGAGCCACAATGGACAAAGGAGGAAGCCATGTTTCTTTTGAAGTATATCCTTATAGGTGTTTAACACTTTATTCAGATAGTAAGGAAATGAGAGAAACAACAGATGCAGGGATTGAACACTGGTCTCCAGTGGGGAGTTGGACAGGAGACGTTCCGGGGAGTGTTACCAATGAACCACAGCTCTGCACAAAAACACGTTTCTTTACCATACGTGCATTCAAGCCCCTAAAAACATGATACGTTTGATTTGATTGGTATTAAAACATGACGTGTCGATGAGAACTGGACTTCTGATAGGCCGGTAGTCTGAGGTTTTCATGTAATATCTCAACCTCTAAACGTCCTCTCAGTAAAACCTGGTGTAAAATAGATAGCCAATACAATGTAAATAGAAATACGTGTGTGTGTGTGTGTGTGTGTGTGTGTGTGTGTGTGTGTGTGTGTGTGTGTGTGTGTGTGTGTGTGTGCGTGTGCGTGTGCGTGTGCGTGTGCGTGTGCGTGTGCGTGTGCGTGTGCGTGTGTGTGTGTGCGTGCGCGTGTATGTGTGTGTAGCGGAGGGAGAAGAAAGCAGGCCCATAAATCCTAGTGCTATCAGTGGTCCAGTCTCAACCACCCTCGTGTTCCTTTATTGAATGTTATTGTAGCCGGACAGACCCCTAGATGATATTTCCTGGTCCCAAATCAAGATCAGAGACAGGGGGAGGCAGGAGGAGGATGGAAGGAAAAAATGAGAGATGGAGGATGAGGAAGAAGGGATGAGGGTTGGAGGGTTGGGGGTGGTGGATTTAGGCACAAAGACCATTTCAAAGAAAAGGAGAAAGGGAACGATTTACGGAATTCCTGTTAGGGAATACATAATGGGAATCCAGGGGGTGTGAGGAGAGGTGGGAGATGGGAGATGGGGTCATCCCACTGGGGTGTATGAAGCAAAACGTCTATGGTCTCGGAAAGTAGATGTGGATGACTAAATCAGTTGGTTGGAAAAAGGAGGAGTGAGAAAAGAAAATGTTTGACAATAAAAACATTATAATCTGAGTTTGTGTCACGGGTCGGCTTGAGCTTTAAAGTCAGAACCCACACGAGTAAACAAATAAAATAACCAGTGATGATGTCGGTGATAATGTATTGAAACAATGAGTGTGAATCAAGAGGGTGGAATACAACTGGAGTGAAATCATTCTTACACCCCCTGGAATGATTCAGATAATGTTACACTATATACTTATAACATAATAGGCCAACGTTAGAGATGGTTAAAACCCCTAGTGTATTTTTCTAAGCTTTTGTTCGTCCCAGGCTATATTCTTACTGTAATTGTATTTGTGTATATAGTATGTATGTGAGCCCTTCACGGTTTGTGTGGGAGGTGTGCACAGTCTGTCCTTTTCTCAATTGAATTTGCTCAACTCCTGTGTCCTCTCTTCTCCGTCCTCTCTCAAATCCTTTCGAAAAAGGTCAAAGGTAATCGAGCCGGTGAGGAGAAGGAACGTGTACGAAAATGAGCTTGTATGAAATTAGACTCTTCTACACTCGTGCATCAGGCAAATGAAGTTCACAGGGGTGGATCCCAAAACAAATGAAGTTTACAATGGTGGATCCCAAAACAAATGAAGTTTACAGGTGTGGATCCCAAAACAAATGAAGTTTACAAGGGTGGATCCCAAAACAAATGAAGTTTACAGGGGTGGATCCCAAAACAAATGAAGTTTACAGGTGTGGATCCCAAAACAAATGAAGTTTACGATGGTGGATCCCAAAACAAATGAAGTTTACAGGGGTAGATCCCAAAACAAATGAAGTTTACGATGGTGGATCCCAAAACAAATTAAGTTTACAATGGTGGATCCCAAAACAAATGAAGTTTACGATGGTGGGTCCCAAAACAAATGAAGTGTACAATGGTGGATCCCAAAACAAATTAAGTTTACAATGGTGGATCCCAAAACAAATGAAGTGTACAATGGTGGATCCCAAAACAAATTAAGTGTACAATGGTGGATCCCAAAACAAATGAAGTTTACAGGGGTGGATCCCAAAACAAATGAAGTTTACGATGGTGGATCCCAAAACAAATGAAGTTTACAGGTGTGGATCCCAAAACAAATGAAGTTTACAGGGGTGGATCCCAAAACAAATTAAGTTTACACTGGTGGATCCCAAAACAAATGAAGTTTACGATGGTGGATCCCAAAACAAATGAAGTTTACAGGGGTAGATCCCAAAACAAATTAAGTTTACGATGGTGGATCCCAAAACAAATGAAGTTTACGATGGTGGATCCCAAAACAAATGAAGTTTACGATGGTGGATCCCAAAACAAATGAAGTTTACAATGGTGGATCCCAAAACAAATTAAGTTTACGATGGTGGATCCCAAAACAAATGAAGTTTACGATGGTGGATCCCAAAACAAATGAAGTTTACGATGGTGGATCCCAAAACAAATTCAGTTTACAATGGTGGATCCCAAAACAAATGAAGTTTACGATGGTGGATCCCAAAACAAATGAAGTTTACGATGGTGGATCCCAAAACAAATTAAGTTTACGATGGTGGATCCCAAAACAAATGAAGTTTACAATGGTGGATCCCAAAACAAATGAAGTTTACGATGGTGGATCCCAAAACAAATAAAGTTTACATGAGTGGATCCCAAAACAAATGAAGTTTACAGGTGTGGATCCCGAAACAAATGAAGTTTACAGGTGTGGATCCCAAAACAAATGAAGTTTACAGGGGTAGATCCCAAAACAAATTAAGTTCACAATGGTGGATCCCAAAACAAATGAAGTTTACAATGGTGGATCCCAAAACAAATGAAGATTACAGGTGTGGATCCCAAAACAAATGAAGTTTACAATGGTGGATCCCAAAACAAATGAAGTTTACAGGTGTGGATCCCAAAACAAATGAAGTTTACAATGGTGGATCCCAAAACAAATGAAGTTTACGATGGTGGATCCCAAAACAAATGAAGTTTACGATGGTGGATCCCAAAACAAATGAAGTTTACGATGGTGGATCCCAAAACAAATTAAGTTTACGATGGTGGATCCCAAAACAAATGAAGTTTACGATGGTGGATCCCAAAACAAATGAAGTTTACGATGGTGGATACCAAAACAAATTAATTTTACGATGGTGGATCCCAAAACAAATAAAGTTTACATGGGTGGATCCCAAAACAAATTAAGTTTACAGGTGTGGATCCCGAAACAAATGAAGTTTACAGGTGTGGATCCCAAAACAAATGAAGTTTACAGGGGTAGATCCCAAAACAAATTAAGTTCACAATGGTGGATCCCAAAACAAATGAAGTTTACAATGGTGGATCCCAAAACAAATGAAGTTTACAGGTGTGGATCCCAAAACAAATGAAGTTTACAATGGTGGATCCCAAAACAAATGAAGTTTACAGGTGTGGATCCCAAAACAAATGAAGCTTACAGGTGTGGATCCCAAAACAAATGAAGTTTACAGGTGTGGATCCCAAAACAAATGAAGTTTACATGGGTGGATCCCAAAACAAAATGAAGTTTACAGGTGTGGATCACAAAACAAATGAAGTTTACAGGGGTAGATCCCAAAACAAATTAAGTTCACAATGGTGGATCCCAAAACAAATGAAGTTTACAATGGTGGATCCCAAAACAAATTAAGTTTACAGGTGTGGATCCCAAAACAAATGAAGTTTACAATGGTGGATCCCAAAACAAATGAAGTTTACAATGGTGGATCCCAAAACAAATTAAGTTTACAGGGGTAGATCCCAAAACAAATTAAGTTTACAATGGTGGGTTCCAAAACAAATTAAGTTTACAATGGTGGATCCCAAAACAAATGAAGTTTACACGGGTGGATCCCAAAACAAATGACGTTTACAATGGTGGATCCCAAAACAAATGAAGTTTACAATGGTGGATCCCAAAACAAATGAAGTTTACAGGGGTGGATCCCAAAACAAATGAAGTTTACAGGGGTGGATCCCAAAACAAATTAAGTTTACAGGGGTGGATCCCAAAACAAATTAAGTTTACAATGGTGGATCCCAAAACAAATTCAGTTTACAGGGGTGGATCCCAAAACAAATAAAGTTTACAATGGTGGGTCCCAAAACAAATAAAGTTTACAATGGTGGATCCCAAAACAAATTAAGTTTACACGGGTAGATCCCAAAACAAATTAAGTTTACAGGGGTGGATCCCAAAACAAATTAAGTTTACAATGGTGGGTCCCAAAACAAATTAAGTTTACCATGGTGGATCCCAAAACAAATTAAGTTTACAGGTGTGGATCCCAAAACAAATTAAGTTTACAATGGTAGATCCCAAAACAAATTAAGTTTACAGGGGTAGATCCCAAAACAAAATACGTTTACAGGGGTGGATCCCAAAACAAATTAAGTTTACAATGGTGGATCCCAAAACAAATTAAGTTTACAATGGTGGATCCCAAAACAAATTAAGTTTACGATGGTGGATCCCAAAACAAATGAAGTTTACAGGTGTGGATCCCAAAACAAATGAAGTTTACAGGTGTGGATCCCAAAACAAATGAAGTTTACAGGTGTGGATCCCAAAACAAATGAAGTTTACAGGTGTGGATCCCAAAACAAATGAAGTTTACATGGGTGGATCCCAAAACAAAATGAAGTTTACAGGTGTGGATCACAAAACAAATTAAGTTTACAGGGGTAGATCCCAAAACAAATTAAGTTTACAATTCTGGGTCCCAAAACAAATTAAGTTTACAATGGTGGATCCCAAAACAAATGAAGTTTACAGGGGTGGATCCCAAAACAAATGAAGTTTACAATGGTGGATCCCAAAACAAATTAAGTTTACAATGGTGGATCCCAAAACAAATGAAGTTTACAGGGGTGGATCCCAAAACAAATGAAGTTTACAGGGGTGGATCGCAAAACAAATTAAGTTTACAGGGGTGGATCCCAAAATAAATGAAGTTTACAATGGTGGATCCCAAAACAAATTAAGTTTACAGGGGTGGATCCCAAAACAAATAAAGTTTACAATGGTGGGTCCCAAAACAAATAAAGTTTACAATGGTGGATCCCAAAACAAATTAAGTTTACAGGGGTAGATCCCAAAACAAATTAAGTTTACAATGGTGGGTCCCAAAACAAATTACGTTTACCATGGTGGATCCCAAAACAAATTAAGTTTACAGGTGTGGATCCCAAAACAAATTAAGTTTACAATGGTAGATCCCAAAACAAATTTAGTTTACAGGGGTGGATCCCAAAACAAATTAAGTTTACGATGGTGGATCCCAAAACAAATGAAGTTTACATGGGTGGATCCCAAAACAAATGAAGTTTACAGGTGTGGATCCCAAAACAAATGAAGTTTACAGGTGTGGATCCCAAAACAAATGAAGTTTACAGGTGTGGATCCCAAAACAAATGAAGTTTACATGGGTGGATCCCAAAACAAAATGAAGTTTACAGGTGTGGATCACAAAACAAATTAAGTTTACAGGGGTAGATCCCAAAACAAATTAAGTTTACAATGGTGGGTCCCAAAACAAATGAAGTTTACAATGGTGGATCCCAAAACAAATTAAGTTTACATGGGTGGATCCCAAAACAAATGAAGTTTACAATGGTGGAACCCAAAACAAATTAAGTTTACAATGGTGGATCCCAAAACAAATGAAGTTTACAGGGGTGGATCCCAAAACAAATGAAGTTTACAGGGGTGGATCCCAAAATAAATGAAGTTTACAATGGTGGATCCCAAAACAAATTAAGTTTACAGGGGTGGATCCCAAAACAAATAAAGTTTACAATGGTGGGTCCCAAAACAAATAAAGTTTACAATGGTGGATCCCAAAACAAATTAAGTTTACAGGGGTAGATCCCAAAACAAATTAAGTTTACAATGGTGGGTCCCAAAACAAATTAAGTTTACCATGGTGGATCCCAAAACAAATTAAGTTTACAGGTGTGGATCCCAAAACAAATTAAGTTTACAATGGTAGATCCCAAAACAAATTTAGTTTACAGGGGTAGATCCCAAAACAAATTCAGTTTACAGGGGTGGATCCCAAAACAAATGAAGTTTACAATGGTGGGTCCCAAAACAAATTAAGTTTACAATGGTGGATCCCAAAACAAATGAAGTTTACAGGGGTGGATCCCAAAACAAATGAAGTTTACAATGGTGGATCCCAAAACAAATGAAGTTTACAGTGGTGGATCCCAAAACAAATGAAGTTTACAATGGTGGATCCCAAAACAAATGAAGTTTACAGGTGTGGATCCCAAAACAAATGAAGTTTACAATGGTGGATCCCAAAACAAATGAAGTTTACAATGGTGGATCCCAAAACAAATGAAGTGTACAATGGTGGATCCCAAAACAAATGAAGTTTACAATGGTGGATCCCAAAACAAATGAAGTTTACAATGGTGGAACCCAAAACAAATTAAGTTTACAATGGTGGATCCCAAAACAAATGAAGTTTACAATGGTGGATCCCAAAACAAATGAAGTTTACAATGGTGGATCCCAAAACAAATGAAGTTTACAATGGTGGATCCCAAAACAAATGAAGTTTACAATGGTGGATCCCAAATCAAATGTGTAAAGTGATAAAAACAAATGATGTTAGTTGAGCAAGACATTTCATTGATAAACCGTAGCATGTTGTTTTTAAATGTGTGCATGTGTTTCCCCTCTGACAAAACATACGCTGATTCACAGGGGGTGTGGCAGATTATTAAAACTCTTCTGAGAAGAACTCAGGTAGGATACACATGACTATCCTCCGTGAAAGGTGGCTATTTGAGGAGGGGAGGAAACTCTTCCGTTCGCCTACTAACCAATCTCCTCGACCACTTGAACACTTATCAGTTTCCGGGTCACGGATGAGAGAGGACAGAGGAGAGAGGGTGTCTGGATGGATTTTTGTCCAAATGAGAAAAGGCCTATGTCCTGCTCTGTGTGTTAGTGTGTTTCTCACTGTGTGTGTGTGTGTGTGTGCATGTGTGTGTGTGTGCGTACAGTAAATGTGAGTAGGCCCATCCGTAGGCGTGATTTCTTGGACTCCCCTGCGGCTATCTCCTTGCTCTTGATTCACTGGGGAATCGCTGGGAGACAGGGACAGAATGGACTCCAGAGATTGCCGTTCCACTGGTGTTTCCCAAACGTGCTTTGCTCAACATGCACCCTCACTTCAGCCCTCCCAAATTCCCCCATTCGCCACCGTCTCACCCCACGCTGCGCCTTGGTAATAGAATCAAAACACCACTTTCTCTCTGTGGAACACCACCTTTTCTTTGGGGTGGGTGTGCTCCATCCCTCTTTATGGGGGATGTGGGGGGGTGAAGCGTGGAACCTTTGAATGGAGAGAGATACACAACCCACACCCCCAACAACTCCCCCTTTTACTCACCCCCTCATCCTTCTGCCCAAATCCAGATTTACTGAGTTCTCCTCTCCTCTCCTCTCCTCTCCTCTCCTCTCCTCTCCTCTCCTCTCCTCTCCTCTCCTCTCCTCTCCTCTCCTCTCCTCTCCTCTCCTCTCCTCTCCTCTCCTCTCCTCTCCTCTCCTCTCCTCTCCTGTCCTCTCCTCTCCTCTCCTCTCCTCTCCTCTCCTCTCCTCTCCTCTCCTCCTCTCCTCCTGTAGTTGTGCCCTCTAATGCCAGTAGCGGCTGTAGTGTGTGTGTATGTGTTTGCATGTGTGTGAACAAGAGAGGGCAGGATGGCAACTAATCTGGCCCAGCTCTAGAAGAGATAAGGCTTATTTAGTGTTTGGAGTTCCCCCGGCCCAGCGCCCAGCCCCCAGCCCCCTGCGCCCAGCGCCCGCCACACTGGCACTAGAACATCTCAGACAACGCCAAGGTAGATGGAGACTGAAGATAGATCATTGCAGGCTGCTTTTTTTTTGAGTAGAAAGGATTTGATTTCATTCTGATCCCCCTCTATTTCTCTCACACACACACGCGCACGGTCACACACACACACACACTCACACGCAAGACACACGGACCCAAGCACGTACGCCAACACGCAACCACAAACATGCACAGGAACATGTAACTCTCAACAGGGCTTAGGCCATAGTCTGGTGGCGATCCTACGTTAGCCAGATACATGGCAATTTGACACACACACAGATAAACCCACACCATCAGCAGCATAGGACAGAAGAACAGCAGATATCCCAAGTGGTGTTATTGTGATTAGAGCAGTGTTAGCGTTAGAGATGCAGAAGTGATAATAACTGATTATATACATTATCCACTCTTCTCCCTGATTCACATCTATCCCTGTCTCCCCTCCTCTGATCTGTAGCTGGGGGGGGGTCTACAAGGATAATGTAAAAAACTAATCTCACATCAGTAACAGACGTAGCTAACTGTCTCATTGGCCGGTTATCTACGTGTTCGACTACTTATGTGATTTGAATCACAGATCACTGATTAGCTGTGCACTAATGATGTTGTAGTTGTTACAGTCACATTACCAACAGCACACTTTAGTGTGTAGGTGCTTGGTTTATTTGGCTGATTTCTATCACATTGAGACATTCTTCTATTTCTCAACTTTCAAATGTAATTCAGAATGGAGGGTTGATGAAGTGTCGTTGACAATGGACGACTTTCAAGTGTAATTCAGAATGGAGGGTTGATGAAGTGTCGTTGACAATGGACGACTTTCCTGCTTGCCTGGTGTCTTCCATGTTGTCCCTGGTAGCTGCGGTGAATTGGTTGTCGTGAGCGTCAGGTCCATAGCGATCCACTTGATTACTCGTTCTTGTCTCCCGCCTGCCTTTCGATCTGAGCACAGCGTGACCACACCACAGACAAAACACCCCCGCTCCGGGCCCATCCACATCAAACAGGTTACACCTCTCTACCTCTCCTTTCATCCCCTCCCTCTCTCTCTCTCTCCTTCCATTCTTTCCTCTGGACCTGCTAACCACAAGCCACCACACACCCAGCTATAGTTCTCTGTTCTTCCCTTCGTTTAACTCTTTCGGTATCCCTCTCTTTCTTCTTCTTCTCTGATATCAATCTGTTTGCCCGTCATGGTCTCTCTCTCCTCCATCTCTCTTCCTCTCGTCCCTCGTTCTCCCTCTCGCTGTGTGGGCTGGTGTTCTACACAAGTCATATACAGGTACTAGGGCGTCCATGTTAGGACTCTGATCCAGAGAAGAAGGCAAATGATAGAAAATAAGAAGAAAAAGAGGGAATAAGAGAAGGGGAAGAAAGGAGAGGGGGTCACAGCGCCATCATCACCACCATCATCATCATCAGAGCATGCCGATACCTTAATCAAGTCAACGCTAACATGTCTAACCACCCTCGAACGTCCCCCCAACGTAATGAAGTGCTACCCAGTAACGTTCCCGCAACGTAATAATGTGCACCTTCTGTCTAATTTGGCCATTATTCAGGCCTGTCAGACTGCAATTATTTAGAGCTTATCTCCCTCGCACACCACAAGACACGTTTGTCACGCTTTCACGCCGTTCAGCACACACCCTTCCGCTTGCCTCGCCCCCTCCACACGCACACACTCACATACCCCCCCGCCGCCCTCTCCACACACAGACACACACACCCGAGCAGAGGCGCTATAGAAGTTCCGCTGATGACTCTCTGCGATAGCGGCCGGCCGTAGCAGCGGCTCCCTCCCCGCTATCATTACTGCATTGATTACCGTGCTCTGCTTATCATCTGCACGTATTCACCACCGTCAAGGGAGGACACAATCCCTCAACACCGCGGTGGTTTAGATTGAGATTCTGGCTTTTGTTGTTGTTGTTGTTTCTCCCCTGTGTGGGGTAGATTAGTTCTACTGGCGTGACTGTTGTTGGTTAATGTCATCCACACCCCTGGACAGGTGTGAAGAAAGAAAGAAGGAAACATCGTCTTTGAATTAAGATTGTTTCTAAAAGAATGGATGATTGTGGATTCTAGAATCTTTGAGACTCAATGTGATGCCACACAAAGGGTTTAGTGAAACACACGTGGAAACACTGTTAAATGGTGATCGGGTTTCATCTGAGAGGATGAGAGGTAGAAAAGAGGGAGAGAGAGAGACAGGGAGAGAAGGAGAGAGACAGACAGAGAGAGAGAGAGAGAGAGAGAGAGAGAGAGAGAGAGAGAAGAGCTGCACATCTATTTGGAGTTGTAGGGTTACATTCGCCACAACAAGACCAATCTTCCAGAATAAACTGGCCATGTAATTCACAATGAAAGATAAGTAATTATGTTTTTAAGCAATAAAGTCAATGGTTATGGCCATCATTAACAGGTACCATTACCATCTCAAACAAACAACTCCTATCTGCTGAAAATAATAACATTTTTCTGAGGACACGGAGGAAATGGGGCCCCGGACAATACTAGACATCAGATAGTGTGCCTTCTTAATTCTCTCATCCCCTGTTGAATAATATCATTATCATTGGCTAATGACGATGCTGCGGCTATCGCTTATGGAATAAGCCGATTAGACAGAGACAAACAACGAGGGGACAGGAAGCACACCAAGGCCATTTACCATGCACTTCACACAGGACAAATCACCCCTCCCACCATCTCTCTCTCCTTCTCTCCTTCTCTCCCTCTCTCTCTTACCCTCTCGCTCGCGCTCCACTTCTCTCGTTATTTCTCTCTCCATGTCTCTTCCCTCCATCTTCCTCCCCCGGATTTTTGTTTAAAGGGGGCATCATCATATATTTAATTCCCTTCCTTCTCCCTCCTCCCTCTATCTCCCCCCCCCCCCCCCTCCTGTTTGTGCGGAGGTAATTGTAGATACAAAGGGAAGAAGGTCCTTATCGGCCCATAACATCTGTTGGTGTGTCAGGTGATGATGAGATGGAGCTAGCTAGCGCTGTGCTGGCGGCGTGCAGGCAGGCTCCTTTAATGCAGAGAGGGGAGTGTGCAAACAAACAGCAGCAGATAGGGTCTATGCTTGTCACAATCGTTCAGGACCGTGATCTATCTTCCCCCTGCATTCGTTCCTTCTCTCTCTTGCGCTCTTTTGCTCCTTCTTTCGCTCGTGCTCGAGTGCCTATGTTCCTATGTTCCTTTCTCTCTCTCTCTCTCTCTCTCTCTCTCTCTCTCTCTCTCTCTCTCTCTCTCTCTCTCTCTCTCTCTCTTTCTCTTTCTCCTCACCCTCCCCTTTTGGATTAAATTCCCTCTCTTCCTCCTCATACTCTCTCCATCTCTCTCATTCTGTCTATCCTTGGATTGAATCTCTCTTTGTCTTGGGTGTGTGTTGGTTTGCTTGCGTCGTGGGTCTGTGAATGTATGCTCACAGTGTGCCCACAGGGGCCATGGGTTGACCAGTATGATGAGATGGTGGTGTATACAAGAGATAACAGAGAAATGGAGGAGAGAGAGAGAGAAAGGGATAAGAGACATCAGAGGAATGGAGGACAGCGAGAGAGAGAGAGGGATAAGAGACATCAGAGGAATGGAGGACAGAGAGAGAGGGAGAGGGATAAGAGACATCAGAGGAATGGAGGACAGAGAGAGGGATAAGAGACATCAGAGAAATGTTGGAGAGAGAGAGAGGGATAAGAGACATCAGAGAAATGGAGGAGAGAGAGGGCTATAAGAGATGAGGGGGCTAATGCTAGAGAGAGGTGGTTGTATTGCATTGGAAGAATTGTCTCCTGTCAAAATGGTTCATCATGTTGCAGTCGTCATCTTCATCGCCGTCTTCATCATCCGTTCAAACACAGGCCACCTTCTAGGGCCCATTTGCTCAATGCCAAGTCCAGACCTAATGTGAAGGCCAAAGAGAAATCTCCATGCTGTACAATCCCCATGTGCTACGCTAGCAGAAGGAAACACAACACCCTTAACGGTCTGTCAGCAGAAACAATATTTCTCTCTTTTCCCTCCATATTAAATGTTATTTCATCACCATGTCTGTTAGGTTGTATGAAGGAGCACTTTAAACATGTTCTGCCCTCTAAAGCACTCTTAAGCACACAGACATAATGTCATTGTCAGGGGGTCTGTGGCAGCTAAATCAATAAGCAGTAATTCCTGTAGTGAGGGCCGAGGGCCCTAGCTAGCGTCCAGGCTCAGCTCTGCTTTGCCCTGCCTGTCCCCCCGATCTAGGATGTCCTCTAATGGACCAGGCTAGATCTAATCACAGCTGTAATTGAAATTTACTTTGAAGCTTTCAATCCAGTGGAATATTTACGAGGAAAACGAGGAAGAGGAGGTGAAACTCAATCTACTGGTCTGGCCCCTCTCAGACCTGATCTGATCTGCAGCTAACACTGGTCAATAATAGATGAGATGCATTGACATTGGGTTTCAATCTTTTTGTTGTTGTCTTTCTTCTGTTTGTGCATTTGCTTCCATTTTCCATAAACATTTTTAACACTTTTATCTTACTTAATTCCAAATGAATTATGAAAACTATATACAGTATGAAACATACAGTATTCATTAAAGAGATTGGTTTGTGGTATTAACTAGTCCAGGAAAAGCTGATTGAAATTCTCTTTCAATTGTGCATCAGGTGTGGGAAGGACATCTCCAGACTGGAGATGATGGCGACCGAGAGAGACCAAGATGGAGACCCAGTAAGGATGATGAAGCTGTAAGGTGGTGGAAAGTGAGGCAACATGTCTACCGTTTATTGTATGGATGTGTGCAATGTCTATGTAGGGACTGTTGCTTTGTTGTGATAGTGTTGTGTAGTGGTTGCTGTTGTGGTTGTGACAGTGTTGTGTGGGGGTTGTTGTGTGGTTGTGATAGTGCTGTGTAGTGGTTGTTGTGTGTTTGTTATAGTGTTATGTAGTGGTTGATGTGTGGTTGTGATTGTATTATGTGGGGGTTGTTGTGTGGTTGTGATAGTGTTGTGTAAGTGTTTTGTGTGGTTGTGATAGTGTTGTGTAGTGGTTGTTGTGTGGTTGTGATAGTGTTGTGTAATGGTTGTTGTGTGGTTATGATAGTGTTGGCGTGATTCCTGGCAGTGGCTCTCTGATTGATAAAGCTGACTGCGGAGGGGCAGCGTGAGATGAAGAGCAGTCTGATAGCAGAGAGCTAGATACTCTGAGATTCACTGTGTGCCAGATACTGATAACACAGAGAGAGGGAGAGAGAGAGAGAGAGAGAGAGTGGGAGAGAGAGAAGGAGTGGGGGGAAAAGGAATAGAGAGAGTGTCAGATTGGAATGGGAAGAAGGAGGCGAACAATTTCTAATTTCATCCCAGGCATAAACACTCTGCTCTGAGTCCCTCAGACACTGGCCTCACACAGACAAGGAACAAGCTTCGTCATCCTCCTCACTATATGGTTTGACACCTCCTCTCTCTCTCTCTCTCTCTCTCTCTCTCTCTCTCTCTCTCTCTCTCTCTCTCTCTCTCTCTCTCTCTCTCTCTCTCTCTCTCTCTCTCTCTCTCTCTCTCTCATATATATATGTATGTATATATATATATATCTCATTCTCTGTCTGTCTCTATTTCTCTACCTCTGTGTCTCTTGTTATTACTAACTGCCTGTGGAAGATGAAGTAAAGCAGGTGAATTTATGTGGTTGGTCACCCCTGTCAGAAGTAATGTATGTTTTGTGATAGCACTCTGAGAAAAATGTACCTTCTCCTCCTCTGTCTGGGTATCAATAACACTCTTCTACCATCCCTCTTTTGCAACCTATCCACTTTCCCCCCTCGTTACTTCTGCCTTCTCTATCCATTTTATCTCTCTCATTTTCTGCACCATCTTTCCTCTTCCTCGCCTTCCTCTCTCATGGTGACGTCACAAGGTTCTCTGTCGCCAGGGAGACGGAACTGGTTCTAGAACACGTGACGGCGGCTTGCTCTGTCACAAGGTTAATGACGCAACTGACTGTTGCACGCAAACACACACACACACGCACAACGTCCACCTGGTCACGGGTCATATAACCTGCTATTCAAGTAAAGATATGACCTGGAGTTCACACATACCTGTCAGTCAGGTAGAGGATTGCAGTGAGACATCTAATCAATTTATAGAATGCAGTTAGGGCCATTCCACACATGGCAGTCATACCAGGACTGTCACAGACACCTGATGTCCAGGACCACATCACCACACCACCCGTAAGCCTTACAGACACTACTGAAGTCTACAAGCAAAGAGACTCAACTCACTTCAGGATGTATCATCACCTTAACGCTCAGTCACCCATTCTACTGTCTCTGGGAAGTCTCTGACCTGGGTCATGTTCATTAGGGCACACCAACATGCAGCAAAGTTGTTCAAAACGTTTTGCAATGGAAAATTCAGATGTTTGATTCTTAACTCTTCACGTTCCGATAGTAACTCCCTGTTTCTGAATGTTTTCTTTAATTCCGTGCCTAGTGAGTATGACATTGTTTGTGTGTGTGTGCAGACCATACTGTATGTGGGACATTTGGGACATTCTTAGCACATTTAAGGAACTTGACAAAAAAATAAAAAATATTGTTTTTTCATTATTTTAACAGAAAATCTCCTAAAAGTTCAAACATGGTTACATTTAATTAAAATGTTGGTAATGTTCTAGGAATGTTCTCCAACTGGTTTGACACTGGGAATGTTCTCAAATAGTTCAGAGAATATTATATTATTATGTTCTCAAATTGTTCCAAGAACGTTCAGAAAACAGTCCATAAAAACCACAAGAAAACTTTAGTAACGTCCAGAGAAATCAAACGTTATTTAAAAACGTATACAGTACATTCAGTGCTCATCATCAACAAAACTCTCTCTATCCTCTATCTTGTTAACTGTGTTCAGGTGTGTAGGCCACGCCCACTAATTGGCCACACCTGATCTTAATGAATGCTTAATCCCTTTGAAATGGGGTCTGTCTGAACAGACTAAAATAAACAGCTTTGTATGCGTAAAAAAAAAACATAGCATGCCAGCTCCCTCCTGGTGGCGCTGTGAACTAATTCCATGATTAGAGAAAAGCAGATTAAATGTTTGAATCATTCTGATGCCGTGTCACAAAAAAAAAAAAAATGTGTTTGCATGATTAATGTATTCTCCACAAATCTGTGCTAAACAAATTGGCCTTTCACACTATATTTTACACCATCTCTTTACATGCTACTTCACAGGGACTCTTGAATAAGAAAAAAATTGGAGATTTGATGTTGCACTTCTGAGTATTAAAACTAAATGACTACATTTGCCAGGATTTCGCTTGAACACTTTTCTAAAGAGAATTGTGTTGTGGAGATTGTCAACCCTAAGAAACTGTTAAACGGGGAGAAAGCCTCACTGCTGGTCTTTACTTCTGCTGAACCTGCCCAGATGTTGGGGTGTCTCTTTGTAGACTTTAAAGCAGTGTGTTGTGTTGCTGAAGTCCATAGCTGCATTTTATTAATTCACGTAGACAGGCACAGTGCAGCTCTCATCTAGGGTGGTCTTGTGCCCAACAACTCTTCCATAGTACACATCTTTAGAAATGAAGACTGATGCATCATTATCTATTGTGTTTAGCTTAGCCCCGAGTGTGTGGTTTTAAATTGCAAAAAAAAAATTCATAGTCATTTGTGATTTATAATCATTACAGGGGATTGTGTCCAATACAGAGTAGTGGTTTTAAATATGAATATTTATACCGCCTGTTTTAACATACTAATTCACAGATGTTGCTGGATTTGGGATGTTAGTTGTGATGAGTAGGCACAAGCCTCAGACGCTCTGAGAAGTAGTTTCCATCGTTCCCTTTCATTCCCATCAGGGTGAGGCCGGCTGGGGCGGAGGGGTTTTGGAGACATCGACCAGCAGGAAAATAAAAGAGAGGCTGCGTCAGACCATCAATGCTTCTGTGTTTGGTCTGCTCTAATTGATGTAATGAATGTGATTAGCTACTATCTGTGCGATCGTAGACCCTGCCCCTCCGCCCCGTCCTGTCCTTATCTACACCGGGCTTCCTGGGCGCTACGCAGCCGGCCCATAATGCATCACCATGGCTGGGGACCGCCGCTGTCTCCGTGTCAGGGAGGGAGATGGATGGGCACCAAGTTGCTGTAGTTACCGGACAAAGCCTCACGAGCAACACAGAATGGCACAAAGACATGCACACATAGCCTAGTCTAATGCATACATTCTCACTTGAAGCCACACTCACACCCACATCACACAAAAGCATAAACACAAATGAATAACCGACAACGGCCCATGCAATGCAGTTACTGATGGATAGTTGTACAGAGACTGTATTTTCCTGCCAATTCCTAGCAAATACTTTAAAGCCTGGGAATCAACCTAGGGAATTCTTGAACTGCCAAATGTGTATACCAAACTCTTAAACTCACAATGGACTTCTCTTTAAGTTGGTTACTATCCTCTTTGAGTTCTTAAGACCGTCGGACAGGACAGGATGAACACAGAGAGCATTCTGTTATTAAGCAACATTGTCATCCTGTGGAGGGAAGTTGACTTGCAAAGTGGAGAATCCTGGCTATAATACGATTCTGTGGAGTGCACTGCCCCTCTGTGGTTACGAGAAAATAGTATGTCCTTTCATTATTGGTTTGGTAAAAAATGAAAATTCCACTCAACTGCACCTATCATTTCTCACCAGCAGGTGGTAGTATGACACTCCACTGATAATAACACTGCTGCCTTAAGAGAGAGTTCGACATGCAATAAACTGATGATGTGGAATAAGTCAAAGTCAATTTGAAGTCAATGGCTTTAGTGAATGAATCATTGTTTAGATGTATTACTTTATGCTTTGTAATGAGACCTCATAATAATCCATAACAGAGTCTATCACCATTGTGAGTTAATGGTGGTGGTGTTTATGCTAGTCATCAGTATTGATCACCTAGCTTCTCCATCATTATAGTAGATGATGATGTTGATTACTGTGTGGATCCTACAGCATATCTATAGCATCAGAATCTAACCATTAAAATGCCCATTACCCATTTAATGGACTGAAGCTTGTTGATATGTCTATTACAAGAGAAACAACCCCATACAGACTACTTATTAAACCCCTTTACAGGTGATTCCACCTGTGTAATCATAGAGTGAACTTTAACCTCTGCCACTGTGACAATAGCCAGCTACATTCTTATAGAGAGAGAAAAAGCAAGGGATTGTGGAAGGAGCAGGAGCATGGACAGAATTTATCGTTTTCATTGACATGACTATCAATTGATCATCTCTCTCTCGACAAACTAAACACCATCTTCGCCCGCTTCGAGGAAAACAACACCGAGCCGCAGACATGGGCCCCCGCTGTTCACGAGGACTGTGTGCTCCCGATCTCCGTGGCCGATGTGATTAAGACATTCAAGCGTGTAAACCCTCGCAAGGCTGCCGGACCATACTGCATCCAAAGCCGTGCCCTCATAACATGTGCACACCAGTTGGCTGGAGTGTTACGGACATATTCAATCTCTCCCTGTCTGTTGTCCCCACTTGCTTTAGGATGTCCACCTATGTTTATGTACTCCCTCCTGTACTCCCTGTTCACACATGACTGCATGACTATGCACATGTCCAACTCAATCATCAAGTTTGCTCAAGACACAACAGTGGTAGGCCTGATTACCAAAAATGATATGAAAGCCAACAGGGAGGAGGTAAAGAGCCCTGGCAGAGTGGTGCCAGGAGCATTCCGCAGGGCTGTATCACCACCTCAATCACATCACAACTGCACTGTCCGCAACCGCAGGGCTCTCCAGAGGGTGGTGCTGTCAGCCCAACGCATCACCAGGGGAACACTGCCTGCCCTCCAAGACATCTACAGCACCCAGTGTCACAGGAAGGCCAAGAAGACCTCAGCCACCCGTGCTACTGCCTGTTCACCCCACTAGCATCTAGAAGGCAGAGACACTACAGGTAGAGTGGGGCAAAAAAGTATTTAGTCAGCCACCAATAGTGCAAGTTCTCCCACTTAAAAATATGAGAGAGGCTTGACATTTTCATCATAGGTACACTTCAACTATGACAGACAAAATGAGGGGAAAAAAATCCAGAAAATCACATTGTAGGATTTTTTATGAATTTATTTGCAAATTATGGTGGAAAATAAGTATTTGGTCAATAACAAAAATGTATCTCAATACTTTGTTATATACCCTTTGTTTGCAATGACAGAGGTCAAACGTTTTCTGTAAGTCTTCACAAGGTTTTCACACACTGTTGCTGGTATTTTGGCCCATTCCTCCATGCAGATCTCCTCTAGAGCAGTGATGTTTTGGGCTGTTGCTGGGCAACATGGACTTTCAACTCCCTCCAAAGATTTTCTATGGGGTTGAGATCTGGAGACTGGCTAGGCCACTCCAGGACCTTGAAATGCTTCTTATGAAGCCACTCCTTCGTTGCCCGGGCGGTGTGTTTGGGATCATTGTCATGCTGAAAGACCCAGCCACGTTTCATCTTCAATGCCCAAACTTCAGACGGGCCTGGACATGTACTGGCTTAAGCAAGGGGACACGTCTGGCACTGCAGGATTTGAGTCCCTGGCGGCGTAGTGTGTTACTGATGGTAGGCTTTGTTACTTTGGTCCCAGCTCTCTGCAGGTCATTCACTAGGTCCCCCCGTGTGATTTTGGGATTTTTGTGATCATTTTGACCCCACGGGGTGAGATCTTGCATGGAGCCCCAGATCGAGGGAGATTATCAGTGGTCTTGTATGTCTTCCATTTCCTAATAATTGCTCCCACAGTTGATTTCTTCAAACCAAGCTGCTTACCTATTACAGATTCAGTCTTCCCAGCCTGGTGCAGGTCTACAATTTTGTTTCTGGTGTCCTTTGACAGCTCTTTGGTCTTGGCCATAGTGGAGTTTGGAGTGTGACTGTTTGAGGTTGTGGACAGGTGTCTTTTATACTGATAACAAGGTCAAACAGGTGCCATAAATACAGGTAACGAGTGGAGGACAGAGGAGCCTCTTAAAGAAGAAGTTACAGGTCTGTGAGAGCCATAAATATTGCTTGTTTGTAGGTGACCAAATACTTATTTTCCACCATAATTTGCAAATAAATTCATTAAAAATCCTACAATGTGATTTTCTGTATTTTTTTCCCTCATTTTGTCTGTCATCGTTGAAGTGTACCTATGATGACAATCACAGGCCTCTCTCATCTTTTTAAGTGGGAGAACTTGCACAATTGGTGGCTGACTAAATACTTTTTTTGCCCCACTGTATATCAAAGCTGGGACAGGCCATCAGACTGTTAATAAACAGTCACCACTAGCGGGCCTCTGCCCAGTACACTGCCCTGAACCTTATTCATTGTTACTAGCCGGCTACCACCTAAATCAAATCAAATCAAATCAAATCAAATCAAATTTTATTTGTCACATACACATGGTTAGCAGATGTTAATGCGAGTGTAGCGAAATGCTTGTGCTTCTAGTTCCGACAATGCAGTAATAACAAGTAATCTAACTAACAATTCCAAAACTACTGTCTTGTACACAGTGTAAGGGGATAAAGAATATGTACATAAGGATATATGAATGAGTGATGGTACAGAGCAGCATAGGCAAGATACAGTAGATGGTATCGGGTACAGTATGTACAAGGGGATGAGTATGTAAACAAAGTGGCATAGTATAGTATAAAGTGGCTAGTGATACATGTATTACATAAGGATACCGTCGATGATATAGAGTACAGTATATACGTATGCGTATGAGATGAATAATGTAGGGTAAGTAACATTTATATAAGGTAGCATTGTTTAAAGTGGCTAGTGATATATTTACATCATTTCCCATCAATTCCCATTATTAAAGTGGCTGGAGTTGAGTCAGTGTCAGTGTGTTGGCAGCAGCCACTCAGTGTTAGTGGTGGCTGTTTAACAGTCTGATGGCCTTGAGATAGAAGCTGTTTTTCAGTCTCTCGGTCCCAGCTTTGATGCACCTGTACTGACCTCGCCTTCTGGATGTTAGCGGGGTGAACAGGCAGTGGCTCGGGTGGTTGATGTCCTTGATGATCTTTATGGCCTTCCTGTGACATCGGGTGGTGTAGGTGTCCTGGAGGGCAGGTAGTTTGCCCCCGGTGATGCGTTGTGCAGACCTCACTACCCTCTGGAGAGCCTTACGGTTGAGGGCGGTGCAGTTGCCATACCAGGCGGTGATACAGCCCGCCAGGATGCTCTCGATTGTGCATCTGTAGAAGTTTGTGAGTGCTTTTGGTGACAAGCCAAATTTCTTCAGCCTCCTGAGGTTGAAGAGGCGCTGCTGCGCCTTCTTCACGATGCTGTCTGTGTGAGTGGACCAATTCAGTTTGTCTGTGATGTGTATGCCGAGGAACTTAAAACTTGCTACCCTCTCCACTACTGTTCCATCGATGTGGATAGGGGGGTGTTCCCTCTGCTGTTTCCTGAAGTCCACAATCATCTCCTTAGTTTTGTTGACGTTGAGTGTGAGGTTGTTTTCCTGACACCACACTCCGAGGGCCCTCACCTCCTCCCTGTAGGCCGTCTCATCGTTGTTGGTAATCAAGCCTACCACTGTTGTGTCGTCCGCAAACTTGATGATTGAGTTGGAGGCGTGCGTGGCCACGCAGTCGTGGGTGAACAGGGAGTACAGGAGAGGGCTCAGAACGCAACCGTGTGGGGCCCCCGGGTTGAGGATCAGCGGGGAGGAGATGTTGTTGCCTACCCTCACCACCTGGGGGCGGCCCGTCAGGAAGTCCAGTACCCAGTTGCACAGGGCGGGGTCGAGACCCAGGGTCTCGAGCTTGATGACGAGCTTGGAGGGTACTATGGTGTTGAATGCCGAGCTGTAGTCGATGAACAGCATTCTCACATAGGTATTCCTCTTGTCCAGATGGGTTAGGGCAGTGTGCAGTGTGGTTGAGATTGCATCGTCTGTGGACCTATTTGGGCGGTAAGCAAATTGGAGTGGGTCTAGGGTGTCAGGTAGGGTGGAGGTGATATGGTCCTTGACTAGTCTCTCAAAGCACTTCATGATGACGGATGTGAGTGCCACGGGGCGGTAGTCATTTAGCTCAGTTACCTTAGCTTTCTTGGGAACAGGAACAATGGTGGCCCTCTTGAAGCATGTGGGAACAGCAGACTGGTATAGGGATTGATTGAATATGTCCGTAAACACACCGGCCAGCTGGTCTGCGCATGCTCTGAGGGCGCGGCTGGGGATGCCATCTGGGCCTGCAGCCTTGCGAGGGTTAACACGTTTAAATGTCATACTCACCTCGGCTGCAGTGAAGGAGAGACCGCATGTTTTCGTTGCAGGCCGTGTCAGTGGCACTGTATTGACCTCAAAGCGGGCAAAAAAGTTATTTAGTCTGCCTGGGAGCAAGACATCCTGGTCCGTGACTGGGCTGGGTTTCTTCCTGTAGTCCGTGATTGACTGTAGGCCCTGCCACATGCCTCTTGTGTCTGAGCCGTTGAATTGAGATTCTACTTTGTCTCTGTACTGGCGCTTAGCTTGTTTGATAGCCTTGCGGAGGGAATAGCTGCACTGATTGTATTCGGTCATGTTACCAGACACCTTGCCCTGATTAAAAGCAGTGGTTCGCGCTTTCAGTTTCACACGAATGCTGCCATCAATCCACGGTTTCTGGTTAGGGAATGTTTTAATCGTTGCTATGGGAACGACATCTTCAACGCACGTTCTAATGAACTCGCACACCGAATCAGTGTATTCGTCAATGTTGTTATCTGACGCAATACGAAACATCTCCCAGTCCACGTGATGGAAGCAGTCTTGGAGTGTGGAGTCAGCTTGGTCAGACCAGCGTTGGACAGACCTCAGCGTGGGAGCCTCTTGTTTTAGTTTCTGTCTGTAGGCAGGGATCAACAAAATGGAGTCGTGGTCAGCTTTTCCGAAAGGGGGGCGGGGCAGGGCCTTATATGCGTCGCGGAAGTTAGAGTAACAATGGTCCAAGGTCTTTCCTCCCCTGGTTGCGCAATCGATATGCTGATAAAATTTGGGGAGTCTTGTTTTCAGATTAGCCTTGTTAAAATCCCCAGCTACAATGAATGCAGCCTCCGGATAAATTGTTTCCAGTTTGCAGAGAGTTAAATAAAGTTCGTTCAGAGCCATCGATGTGTCTGCTTGGGGGGGGATATATACGGCTGTGATTATAATCGAAGAGAATTCTCTTGGTAGATAATGCGGTCTACATTTGATTGTGAGGAATTCTAAATCAGGTGAACAGAAGGATTTGAGTTCCTGTATGTTTCTTTCATCGCACCATGTCACGTTAGTCATAAGGCATACGCCCCCGCCCCTCTTTTTACCAGAAAGATGTTTTTTCCTGTCTGCGCGATGCGTGGAGAAACCTGTTGGCTGCACCGCTTCGGATTGCGTCTCTCCAGTAAGCCACGTTTCCGTGAAGCAAAGAACGTTACAGTCTCTGATGTCCCTCTGGAATGCTACCCTTGCTCGGATTTCATCAACCTTGTTGTCAAGAGACTGGACATTGGCAAGAAGAATGCTAGGGAGTGGTGCGCGCTGTGCCCGTCTCCGGAGTCTGACCAGAAGACCGCCTCGTTTCCCTCTCTTTCGGAGTCGTTTTTTTGGGTCGCTGCATAGGATCCACTCCGTTGTCCTGTTTGTGAGGCAGAACACAGGATCCGCGTCGCGAAAAACATATTCTTGGTCGTACTGATGGTGAGTTGATGCTGATCTTATATTCAGTAGTTCTTCTCGACTGTATGTAATGAAACCTAAGATGACCTGGGGTACTAATGTAAGAAATAACACGTAAAAAAACAAAAAACTGCATAGTTTCCTAGGAACGCGAAGCGAGGCGGCCATCTCTGTCGGCGCCGGAAGTACTGAGTAATCTAGTAGTAGTACCTAGTAATCTACCCTGCGCCTAAGAGATTGCTGCCCTATGTACATAGAGTCATTGAACACTGGTTGCTGTAATAATGTTAACATACTGTTTTATTCACTTTATATTGTATTCTAGTTATGGCTCATCCTATATAACTACAAACCTTTTCTATGTATATACTGTCCATAATGTCTATACATACGAGTTATATATATCTCGGAGTCTGAAATTACTAGTTCTGACATTACTCCTTCTGACATTACTCGTTCTGACATTACTCGTTCTGATACCACTCGTTCCGACATTACTCGTTCTGATATTACTCGTTCTGATACTACTCGTTCCGACATTACTCGTTCTGATATTACTCGTTCTGATACTACTTGTTCCGACATTACTCGTTCTGATATTACTCGTTCTTATACTACTCGTTCCGACATTACTCGTTCTGATATTACTCGTTCTGATACTACTCGTTCCGACATTACTCGTTCTGATATTACTCGTTCTGATATTACTCGTTCTGATATTACTCTGTCTGACATTACTCCTTCTGACATTAATCATTCTGGCATTACTCATTCTGATATTACTCGTTCTGATATTACTCATTCTGATACTACTCGTTCCGACATTACTCGTTCTGATATTACTCGTTCCGACATTACTCGTTCCAACATTACTCGTTCCGATATTACTCGTTCTGATACTACTCGTTCTGATATTACTCGTTCTGATATTACTCGTTCTGATATTACTCGTTCCGACATTACTCGTTCCAACATTACTCGTTCCGATATTACTCGTTCTGATATTACTCGTTCTGATATTACTCGTTCTGATATTACTCGTTCCGACATTACTCGTTCTGATATTACTCGTTCTGATATTACTCGTTCCGACATTACTCGTTCTGATATTACTCGTTCTGATATTACTCGTTCTGACATTACTCGTTCTGACATTGCTCATTCTGACATTACTCATTCTGATATTACTCGTTCTGATATTACTCGTTCTGATACTACTCATTCCGACATTACTCGTTCTGATATTACTCGTTCTGATACTACTCGTTCCGACATTACTCGTTCTGATATTACTCGTTCTGATATTACTCGTTCCGACATAACTCCTTCTGACATTACTCCTTCTGACATTTCTCGTTCTGATATTACTCGTTCTGATACTACTTGTTCCGACATTACTCGTTCTGATACTACTCGTTCCGACATTACTCGTTCTGATATTACTCGTTCAGACATTACTCGATCTGATATTACTCGTTCAGCTATTACTCGTTCTGATATTACTCGTTCAGATATTAGTCATTCTGACATTACTCATTCTGACATTACTCACTCAGATATTACTCGTTCAGATATTACTGGTTCTTACATTACTTGTTCAGACATTACTCATTCTGATATTACTCGTTCAGCTATTACTCGTTCAGCTATTAATTGTTCTGATATTACTCGTTCAGATATTACTCGTTCTGATATTACTCGTTCTGATATTACTCATTCTGACATTACTCGTTCAGATATTACTCGTTCAGATATTACTCTTTCTGACATTATTCGTTCAGACATTACTCATCCTGATATTACTTGTTCAGCTATTACTCGTTCTGATATTACTCGTTCAGATATTACTTGTTCTGATATTACTCGTTCAGATATTACTCGTTCTGACATTACCCATTCTGATATTACTCGTTCTGACATTACTCGTTCAGATATTACTCGGTCAGATATTACTCGTTCTGATATTACCCGTTCAGATATTACTCATTCTGACATTACTCACTCAGATATTACTCGTTCAGATATTTCTCGTTCAGCTATTACTCGTTCTGATATTACTCGTTCAGATATTACTCATTCCGATATTACTCGTTCTGATATTACTCATTCAGATATTGCTCATTCAGATATTGCTCATTCAGATATTTCTCATTCTGATATTGCTCGTTCTGATATTTCTTCATTTTTCTAATTATTTAAACTTTTGGCTATTGTATTTAAAGATATTACTGCACCGTTGGAGCTAGGAAAATAAGCATTTTGCTGCACCTGCAATAACATCTGCAAATCTGTGTATGCGACCAATAAACATGGATTTGAATTGGTTTTGATATGTCGTTCTCAACCTCTCCACTCATTTCTTAGCCTGTGTGTGTGTATGCGTGTGTGTGTGCCTGTCTGTATGTCTGTCTACTTGTCTGTCCGTCCCTGTCTGTGTGTCGGCATCTTTGATTATGTTCTAGAGCTTTGAAATCACAAAGTTTTCTCTTTGTCTCAGTGGCTAACAACCGCTCAACTTGTCTAGTTAGTCCGTCTGTGAGCCTGTTTGTCTATCTGGATGTTCTAGAAACTTTAATATCACAGCTCAGAACACAAAGAAACTCAGTGACACAGAGATAAGGGAGCTACATAAACAGTCTTCAAACACCTTTTTATGTATTGTAAGTAAGAGAGAGAACAAAATGAAGAGACCAACATGGTGATGAGAGGGCCTGATGGAGGGTTTGACGTCAGGAGATAACAAAAGCCTCTAAGCCCCCTTCTTCATTAGAGATCACACACACGCACGCGCGCACGCACGCACGCACACACACACACACACACACACACACACACACACACACACACACACACACACACACACACACACACACACACACACACACACACACACACACACACAGAGAGAGCAACAGCAGCAGCAGCAGCAGCAGTGTCATTAGCCTGAGAGACAGTGGGGAGGGATAGGAGTGTAAAGGTTACATGATAATCAACACTCCCTCTCCACTGTCAACCCAAACAATAAAGACCTGACATCAATATGCCACATCACTCATCACCACAATACAGCCTGGCACCACAGGGGAAAGGGCCCATGAGTACACCCACACTGATTCAACTGTGTGTGTGTGTGTGTGTGTGTGTGTGTGTGTGTGTGTGTGTGTGTGTGTGTGTGTGTGTGTGTGTGTGTGTGTGTGTGATGCTGGAATGGTGAGTAAGGCAGGTTGGGTCAGTGCCTTAGGGACAGCCATTAGCATGGAGTCATTAAGGCAAAGTGTTGGTGTGTGATATTTGTTAAGACTGACCCAGCTCTGAGACAGGGGCCAGACACTGCCCTTTCAGTCTGATAGAGCTGTCATTGCTTCCTCCACAGCAGAGAGAGTGAATCTCTCTCTCGCACACACACACACACACACACACACACACACACACACACACACACACACACACACACACACACACACACACACACACACACACACACACACACACACACACATTTTCTTGTTTTTTTCTCTTGATCTAAAGGTGTAACCTTTTATGTAGCATGAGGGAATATTTAGTAGGATAGAGAGACCATCACTCCATGTATATTTCACCTGTAGTGCTGGAACATACTATAGGACAGACAGGATGACAAATTTTGGTCCATCTGAAAGCTAAACATTTGGCTGCTGCACCTCTAGATGGAGGTATGACACCACTCCTATCTCTTACGTATAGACCCATACAGTTACATATGAATACACACACACATGCATACACACACAAATACAAAATAAACACACATAGTGATTGATTGCTACGGTTTGGTGTGTGTTTGTGAGGAAATTACCCACAAGTTCTCACAAACGCTTCAGCATAGGTGGAGAGTAGAAAGTACAGTTGTTTCATTCCCATGTGCTCACTGAAAACAACTTCTTACCGTCTACTCTTGCAAGCAATTTGTCTCACATTTTCTACTTTTTATTTTCCACGTAATTGAACTTGATGCCAGCCAAAGTTTTTCTGTGTACATGCGCTGACCTTTCAACCCTCTCTGACGTATCTGAGTCACGTGGCTAAATCCAGTCCACCTGTCTCTCTCTGTCAGAGGTGTGTTCATTTATGGAGTAGTGTGTTTCTTCCTAGGTGTGTTAAACACTTGCAGGTAGCACTAAGGCGTTGTGTAGTCATGGTAATGTAATGACATCAGTGTGTGTGTGTTTGTGTTTCGACATGGACTGTACTTAGGCCAGTCCACTCTATCTTCCCCTGGGTAACACATCCAGCGACCTCTTTCTAAGCACACATGAGCACACGCAGGCCCGCGCACACACACATGCACACACCTATGAACTTAATTAACCAATGAATAATTAATGTTTGATTGCACCGTTCCCTCAGGCTGTCAACACAAGATAATTTATCATAAGATTATAATTCATCACTAATTGGTTTGGCAAGAGGTTTTTGATTAGAATAATTTGCTTATTTAATGCACAAATTTTATTAGGCAGCAAACTTTTGTAAGAGTGTGTATAGATTTAGGGTCACACACGAGGTTAAAACGAGAGACTCGTTAAATAGCTTTTTATTGAATTACATTTTCGGGATTAAAAATAGGTGTTTGCTCAGTCATAAAGCAGTCTGGCTTTCCATAATGTAGTTAAACAACGCAGCTGAATATACTCATGTTTTTAGATCCAATAGACTCTGGAAGACTCGGGGAGTCTCGGGAGAGACTTGGAACACAGAGGTGCTCTTCCCTCACCTCTAATCCAGGAACACAGTGTCCTTGTGGAACTTCTTCACTTCCTCACTAATTTCTGTTTGTTTCTACTGAGCCTGGAGGCCCTATATGAATTAGAACAGTTTTAAATGACAGTATCTCTCAGCCACAGTACCTGTTTGTAAATCACTGTGTAATGTAGCTATCCCATCGTTGGATAGGAAACTGTTGCACTATGTAACGTAAATCTCAAGACTCTCAGTGCGGTGGTGGCCACATCCGTTCTCTTTCTGTGGCATTTAAAAAATACAAAGGAGAGGAGAGGAGAGATGAGAGGAGTTGTGCTGTAAGGTCTGTGTGTTCCTCGTTCTGCTGCCCAATCGATGTGAGAGGACAGGGGTGCTGAAGGCCTGGACACCACTACTGGTCCTCACCTCACCTCAGTGTCCTCACGTCACTGGAAATTATCCTCACAACACACACACACACACATTTTGCTATTCCTGTTGTGTGTTTTCCTCCGAGCCAAAAGCAGACAGAGAGAGCGTAGGGGTGTGTGTGGGTTATCATCCCAGCTCTGAGCTGGCCTTATCAGCCAGTCTCCTGAGGAAGACAGGGGGAGATTATCAGCCCTGCCAGCCAGCTGTGGTGGTGGCGAGAGGGGAGCGATGGGTGGCCAGATAGCACCCCCTTTCTCTCTCTCTCACACACACACACACACACACACACACACACACACACACACACACACACACACACACACACACACACACACACACACACACACACACATTGCCAGAGAGACACTGTTAAAGGATTTGGCAGCCGTGGTGGAGCCGTCAGACAGCCAATCACAGGATCGATGGCAGCCGTGACTTGGCCAATGACCCGCGCTGTTATCACTGCTGGCCATCCTCTCTCCCTTCAACTCACCGTCCAATTCATTCTCCCTCTGCGCTTATTTTCTTTTCTCTCTCACTCAATTTTTTTTCTTGCTTCCGCTCTCATTTCAGGCCATTTTCCTCTATCTAAAACTTTTCTTTCTTCAACTCCCTCCCTCTCTCTTTCCTCCCTCTCTGCTCTCTCTCCTCTCTCTCCCTCTCTGCTGGTATGGTTAGTGTGGTCTAATGAATCTGGGGTCTCAGGGCAGGCTCTGCTGGGCTGATTAGGATCCTCATTAAAGAGAGGACCAGACACCCCTCTAACCCCCCCTCCATCCATCTTTTTTTCTCTCCTCCGCCCCTCCTCCCCTCCTCCCTCCGTCGTCCGTGCACCCTGCCCTGTCTCGCAGTGGCATTTTTAATTACCAGACCTCATCCTATAAAAGCATGGTAATGCATTAGAGGAGTACATCCGTATCAGTGTGTACGCGTGTTTGTGTGTGCGTGCGTCTATACGTGTGTGTGAGTGTTTCCGTGTATTCACTACATATAAGCAGTGTATCAGTGGATATAAACCCATTGCACACCTGGTCTAAGAGGGATGTAAGGAATGAGTACCCTATGGCTGTTACGGTTGACCAATAGCTGACGTGAAGAGAAAGTAGACAGATAACGGCCTCATTTAACGTGGTTTCAAATGTTTACAACCCCCTGCCAACTTCTAATAGGCTATAAGGAATAAAGAGTATCTACAGTTAAAAAGAGAGGGACAGACCAAGTTGAATGGTGAAGGGAGAGAGACAGAAAAGTACGGAGGGAGAGAAATGCAGGGGTAGAATGGCTGAGAAAGAGCGAGAGAGAATTTCAGGGTTGTTCTGGGTTAGCCATATTCTAATGGGATCAGTATCAGTATAGCTACACAGGATGCTGAGGGACAGAAGATAAATCTGATTATGTTGCCTGAAAAGACAAATCTCCCTTGTTCTTGTGTTGAAAACATTACTCTGGGAGATATAGAGCAGAAGGCAATAGAGAGAGTGAGGGAGGGAAAGTAGAAATTCAGTGATGGAATATCATTCTCATTCTCTCACTTCCTCTCTCCTTCTATCTCTCTTTTTCTCTCGCTTTCTCTCTCTCTCTCTTTTTGTTTGCGTGTACGCATATGTCTCTGTCATGTCAGTTAGCTATCCAGTCACCCCGATGAAAGGGGATCGATGCCTACCTCAGGAGATGTTTATCACCTGACAGACACTCAGAACAAATCTAGTCATATCTGCCTCTCCCAAACAGAAATAGACAACAGAAAAGAGGCATGTCACCCCTCCCACCTCTCTTCTGTACAGCAGCAGAGACCAGAGACAGGGGGAGTCATCTGCCCAGGGGTTCAAATGGTACTATTTAGTACTGTACGTGGTAGAAGTGTTGTTTTTTCACAAATCTGTTCAGTGCTCCTCTAACTCTACCCCCATCCATGTCTACAGAAACAGACAGTGTAGACACAAACCTGATTCTGAACCCAACGCTACCTCCTCTCTCCTCCCCTCCTCTCTCCTCCCCTCCTTTCTCCTCCCGTCCTCTCTCTCGTTTCTCCTCCCCTCCTCTCTCCCCTCTCTCGTTTCTCCTCCCCTCCTATCTCTCGTTTCTCCTCCCTTCCTCTCTCCTCCTCTCCTCTCTCTCTTCTCTCCTCCCCTCCTCTCTCCCCCCTCCTCTCTCCTCCTCTCCTCTCCTCCCCTCCTTTCTCCTCCCCTCCTCTCTCCTCCCCTCCTCTCTCCTCCCCTCCTCCTAACCTGTCAGTAGACATCAGGGTATTGGAATTGCTCACTGACTCGAAGAGTAACCAGAGAGGGATAGAGAGGGAGGGATGGAGGGATAAACACACACACACACACACACACACAGACACACACACACAACATACACAGACACACACAGACACACGCACGCACACATACAAAGTGGCAGAAAGTCGCTGTTACGCTCTCTAATTCCTGCCTCTCTCCTCATGTACGGTCCAGTAATTAAAGTCCATTAAGAGTGGCGTTTGAGACCGCCGAGCCTCTGCCGGAAAAACAACATAGACGCGGGTAAAAATGCACCCAATTCGACAGCGTCTTCTCTAGACATGATCACACCTGACCATCGAGAGAGCCGTGGGTTCACTACGTCTCAACAAGCCTCAACTTTGAACACCAGCTAGAGATTCGGGGAAGTTTGTAACGCTGAAACACACCTCTAAAATTAGGAGAGATGGAGCGTGACAGGGGTAGAGATGTGAGGGAGTTGTGTGTTTTACTAACAGAGTAGCATTTGGGGTATTACAGAAGAGGGGTCAGACTGTTGGACTCCTCCATTCTCCACTCTCTAGGAGGCTAACTAACATGTACACGAGAGACCTTTCTCCAGTTTAGGATCAGTGTGCTGTCCTTCTCTCATCTCTCTGTCTCTCTCATCTCTCTCCCCGCGGTGCCACTGAAGCCACCTTCACACAAAAAAGCCATCTTCACTTGGTAGCCTTTATCAGTGACTGGGGCTGTCCCAATTAGCATACTCTGCTGACCACCGATAAAAGACCTCATGACAACATCTCAACATCCCCACTAATGTCTTTTCTCATCTCCTTTTAAGAATTAAGGAAGGATGGAGGAATGAGGGGAGGGATAGTAGGAGGAAGGGTGTTAAGATGAAGAAATGGGAAAGGCACTGGTATTTCAGGTTCCCCCTCCCTGGTTGGACCTTTAGCAGTGGAAGGGGTGCGTTTTTGTCTGTCAGCGTGCGGTTTTGGCTCCCGTTGTAAGGCTAACCCGGGGCATTGTCGTAGAGCCGCTTAATGTCACTCTGCGCATTAGCATTTAGCCGCGCCACACGCCTGTCAATCTGGTTTTATCTCGGACCCCCCCCTCACTGTACCAATAAGGCAGCCATTACTCATTCACACTCCAACACAAGTCAAACCACACTAATTGCTTCCAATCGTTACTCTGCCGTTTGGAATTCCTGTAGTCCAGTCTATATGCAGTCTATACGTCTCTCTTGGACATGGGAGCCTGAGGTGTTCCACGGGAGATGTACCCACATATCAATATGCATGTAGGAGTACAAGCTGTCTGTTAAGTTTTGGGTCGATTGCTAGTTTTATGACATGCTGAATTCATTGATTGACCCATTGTTAATGAAGATTTCAAGTAAAGTTGGCTAACTGCAATTTAGCAAACTCTGCTGAAGTCAGCAGCTGTCAGAACATCTCCTCGTAACCAACTGGCTCGATAGCATTATTACATTTCTGTACTCAGAGTTCACAGACCATATTTATCATACAGTGGGTGTGTTTCTACTATTGAAACTCTTTGATTGTTTATTTGGTGGCAAAATATAAATTAACTGGCTGACATTTTGTTGAGGAAGGACATCGATCGGCCAGCCATCTAAAGTGCCTCCTCTTCTTTCTCCTGTTTACCCTGTGAACAATGGCTGAGAGTGCAGCATGTCTCCACTTCACACACCTCGCCCGCGCGCACACAAACAAACGTATACACGCACATGGGAGCGCGTGCACACACACAGTCACAAACACACACACACACACACACTTCCCAGCGTGCATGGTTACCTAACCACTCATTTCACATCTGTCATGTGTAAGACTTGTGATATAATGCCATGTACTGTGTGTTAGCCTGCATTTTGTTTCAGTCCCTCTATTTAACAGTGTAATAGGTGCTGAGTATGGCTCACCTTCACTAAATGGGTAAGGACTGTGGAAACAGAGTGCATTATGTAACCTGTTCAAACAGATATACTATAGCCACCTCTCCTCCCCTCTTCCCCTCACCTCTCTCTATTTCAGCAAGGGATGAGAGTGACAAAGGGAGAGAGAAATAGATGGGGAGAGAGAGAGAGAGAGAGAGAGAGAGAGAGAGAGAGAGAGAGAGAGAGAGAGAGAGAGAGAGAGAGAGAGAGAGGGAGGGTCTGGGCTCTCAAACTAAACAAAGCTTTAGGCCTTCAGCCCGTGTTCAGCTTGTGTTAATATTACCCAACACTGTCTCATTACCAGCGCCCTTACAAGAGCAGATTGAAGCGCCCTGTTACTTAACCAATCAAATAATGTAATTACAATGAAATAATGGCCATGGCTCCAAAGTTAAGCCATTGAAGGAGAAGATGGGGAGTGAATGTGTTTACTGAACCCAAGAGGCCTGCAAGGCTGTGAAATACAGACTGGGAGAAGAGAATTCATCCAACTGTCTTCATGCCTTCCACTCCACAAACTGTCGATTTTCACACACAATCTGGGAGTGAGGGGACATGTTGTAAGCGGGAGGGAGGAACTGGCGAGACAGGCCCGAGTGTACAGTGTGTTTTTGTTCCTGTTTTAAACTGTATGTGATTACGTGAGTGTATAGTGTCGTTGTGAATGTGTAGGGGTGGGGTGGTGGGTGTATGTGCGTGTGTGCATGCTTGTGTGTGTGTGTGTTTGGCCTGCTCTCCAGCTATTGCTTTTGAAGTTGTTAATTAAACCCTCAACCATCTGGTAGCTCAATGAAATTACAGAGAAAATCTCACCAATGAAAAAACATGAGTGACTGACTAAATTAATAAATAAATAGATTAATAATTAAATAAGTACTCTTCTCTTGTCTGCATAAGGGAGGGAACAATACATTGTATTAATGTAAATTCCATGCTCCGCTCTCACCCTGTGTGTGTGTGTGTGTGTGTGTGTGTGTGTGTGTGTGTGTGTGTGTGTGTGTGTGTGTGTGTGTGTGTGTGTGTGTGTGTGTGTGTGTGTGTGTGTGCGTGCGTGTTTTTATGCCTTCAAGCTTCTAGGTGAATCAAAGACAGCTGTCATTATGTCAACCTTTGATCTCTCTCTCTCTCTCTCTCTCTCTCTGTCTATTTCTCTCTCTCACTCCCCCCCCCCCCCCCCCACTCCCTCTTCTCTCTCTCTCTCTACCAGACAGAAGGATGTGTCACATGCTGTGTGACTCCATGCAGGGTGGAAAGTAAACATACTAATTTACATATTTTAAAGCAGACATTACTTTACGTTTAAAAATAGCTATCAAATTGGATTGTCTCTCATATAACTTCAATTTTATTAGAACATATAGAAATATTTATAGAGCGAGGGATTTATGGAACATCACAAAGCTATAATTAAATCATATATCCCAGTTCTTATAATAACAGCCAATATACATTGAAATCCATATGCATTGGAATTCATATATTTTAATATCCATGATGTATAAATCCCCATGTAAATAGCTAGAATTGGGCTCGTGTGAATCTCTCACGAGGCCTATTTCATCATAGTAAGTCTTTACTCTGCGTGTGTTCATTAAGTGTAACCAGGCCATGGATTAGAGAAGGAGACCAGTGGAATTGAATTTGCTAGCGCTCCTGTGGAAATCATATCCATCCCTGGATGACAGCCACTAGAAGACTACTCTGAGATAACTGACAATAACACTATCTGTGTATGAGACTCTGACTTGGGCTGTCTCTCAAATGGCACAGTGAAACCTATATGCAGTAGTGCACTACTTTTGACCTGGGCCCATAGAGCTCTGGTCCAAGGTAGTGCTCTATCAAGAGAATAGGGTGCTATTTGGGACACAGGCTTGATCTTTATTATGTTCAATAGTTTTGCCTTCCTTTGTCTTCTTTTTGGGTATAGTAGGGAACTGTTCAACATTTCAATCAGTGTATGAGGGAGGCAGGAGGAGTTGCCAAGACACTGAGCTGTCAGTGAAAGATGAACCACTCAAAATAGATATGTATATTTCTGAAGCCATTTCTATTCACTGGTGGTGAGAGTGGAACACAGTGTATGGGTCTGTAAGCAACCCATGAGTCACATACAGTATTGTGGACGCCGAAGACCCAAAACCAAAATGTTAACACTGTAGAGAGCAATCAGTAATTATCTAGATCAGTTATTTCTTAGCATAGCTGTAGCTGTGGCATCTACTGTATACAGTTGTGTAAAGTACTTAAGTCGTTTTTTAGGGTATCTGTACTTTACTTTTTATATTTGTACAACTTTTTATTTTACTTCACAACATTCCTAAAGAAAAGAATGTACTTTTCACTCCATGCATATTATCTGAAACCCAAAAGTACTTACCAGGACAGAAAATTGTCCATTTATGCACTTATCCCTGGTCATCCCTACTCTTATCTGGCGGACTCACTAAACACACACATTTCGTTTGTAGATGATGTCTGAGTGTTGGAGTGTGCCCCTGGCTATCCATAAATACAACAAACAAGAAAATGGTGCAGTCTGGTTTGCTTAATTAATATAGGGAATTTGACTTTTGATACTTAAGTATATTTAACACCAAATACTTTTAGACTTTTACTGAAGTAGTGTTTTACTGGGTCACTTTTCCTTCAGTCATTTTCTATAAAAGTATATTTACTTTTACTCAAGTATGACAGTTAGATACTTTTCCCATCAATTCATCTATACTTGTGTGGTATCTATCTCTCACATTGGGAAGAGAAGGAAGCCACAGAAGGTGTTGTGGGGATCTGAATGATCACAAAGACTATTACCTGAGGGGAGTTTTATACACACAATGTCCCCCTTCTCCAGCTCTAGAGTCAGTGCTTCGGACAGATATTGCTGTGATTCGCCATTATTGTATTCCATGTTATACATAAATTCTCTGACTATTCCTAAACAACATGAAAGGCAGTAAAGGTACCTGCGAATTAGAGGAAATTATTCAAGGGGAAATTCAGGAATCATCGAAAGTTAAGTTATAAAATACTGAACTTAGAGTAGTGCTGCCAGTATATCTGTAATTGGACTGTAAGCCTGGCTGATGTTAGTGAGGACCTCCTTCTAGAACATTCAGTATTGAAGGGTCCTAGTTCTCCATCAACAGATAAAGCAGCAGAGAATGCCATATTCGGTATGTCTGCATGACATTCACGTGAGAGATAAATTCAGTTTATTACAAGATTAGAATCTCTGAAAGTCTGTAAAATGCCAAGTCTATCTTACCTGCATTCTCTTTCTGCAGGTCCTCCACTTCCTTCTCACTGATAAGCTGTCTTCCAGGACTGAAATAACACAGACAAACAGAGCAGTATATTTACAATACAAGCTTTTACAGAATAGTAGGTATCTAATAGTCTTTTTCTCATTTCCGTGATTTTCCTTCATTCCCTGTGGTCTCATTCTGAATAGCAGACACTGTGGCCTTCAAGGCTCAAATATAATAGAAACATCTACGTGAGGTGAAAGAACACAGCAGAATATGACAGTCAGCTGCTAGGTAACACTTGAGTCAACATTATAATTGTTAATACGTCTTTACAGTACCGTGCTATTTGTCTCTCTTTATTACCGACAGTCTCTCCCTCGCTGGCTGTCACTCTGGCCCCCATGACTGCCAGGTACAATGCCTGTTCTGGAAACATGGGAAGAAAATATCTTTCAGCTGCTGTTGATTTTCGACATAGCAAAGTAAATCAGAACGTCCCATGTTTCCACCACGACTTACCTGCATCCACATCTTCACCGGCTGACAGCCTGGCCACCAAATCTGAAATGAAACATTATAGTGGCATAGTAGGAATCATAAATAACACATCATTCAACTGATAAAGCAGCTATATAACACTAACAATGCCATAAACATGGAAATAAACAATCAACTGTCAAAGATTGTGGAAGACCACATAGTTCAACAGCAATTTGCTTTAATGTTGACAAGTTCTGGCTACATGTACAGGTGTTGTCTCTCTCCGTTTGCTCCAGCTTGTACTTAGTCAACAGGAGTTCAGTTTGTGGCACAGAGTTCAGTTTGTGTGGCACAGGTTTCAGTTTGTGTGGCACAGAGTTCAGTTTCTGTGGCACAGACTTCAGTTTGTGTGGCACAGAGTTCAGTTTGGGTGACACAGAGTTCAGTTTGGGTGGCACATAGTTCAGTTTGGGTGGCACAGAGTTCAGTTTGGGTGGCACAGAGTTCAGTTTGTGTGGCACAGAGTTCAGTTTGGGTGGCACAGCGTTCAGTTTGTATGGCACAGAGTTCAGTTTGGGTGGCACAGAGTTCAGTTTGGGTGGCACGCTGCTCCCCTTTCAGCTCATCCACCTGCTCCCAGGTGTACCTCAGCTGAACTCTCTGATCCACCACCATGTCTCTCAGCGCTCTAAGCTCAGTCCAGATGTCACGGGTGGTGGTTTGGCTGTCCGTCTGTCTGTGGGTCGTCGCTGTGTCTTCATCCAGCTCTCTCACCCTGCTCCCTCTTCCTACACTGTGAGCCTTCTGGGTCGATGTCATCCTCTCTGATCCCTCCACTCTCTCCCGGGACCCATTCCCCAAACAGACAGAATAGCAACACCAGCAGAACAGGAGTTTCTCTCATTTTGACACAACACCCTTCTCCGGAATAACACAGTGTATGACACTATAGGACCACTTCTTTGTACACACACTCCTCTTAGGTAGCCTGAGTGCCAGTCTGTTTGTGCAATCATGCCAACTATCCTGTGCTATCCTTCTCTAGCATTGGCTTGTTTGGCTTGACAAGGACCACAATGGAGTTGGAAAGGGCACAAACAGATCTGGGACCAGGTTACCTCTTTAGGCGTTGGACGGGATATGTGAAAGTACAGCCCAAGGTCTCTGATAAAGCGTTGATAGAGTTGACATCACATAATCTCATACAAGTCTATGGAACATTCGGAATCTGTTCATGACAAGACATATACTAATGTTGTTGTGTTGTCTACAGCTTATACTCAGACACACATCCACTACTACGACGCTGAGAAAAAGACAGACAAAGTGTAAATTGCAGTTGTTTGTGTTTGGTGAGTGGCTCAGTGCACGACTGTATACCATTGCATAATGAGACATTGAGCAAGAAAAATGGGTTGTGAGATTACAGTACAGAAAGATATTCATGAGAGCAGTGTAGAAGACCTATGTTGATGTCTTCAGGGAGTAAAAGAGAAAATATAATTTGATGTGAGCAGGGAGAGAGGGTTGAAGTAGGTATGGTGAAAAGTAGAGATGGAGAGAGAAGAGAGGTGAGAGAATGAGTGCTGAAAGAAAGATGGATAGAGCTGGAGGTGCTGCTTTCAGGGTCCTGCCAGCTGCACATCAGAGGGGCAAGAGATCCAGAGAAAAAAATAATAGAGTTTAGCTATAGTAGCCTGCAGGACACACACACACATACTTACACACAACCCGTTGACAGTTTGTAGAAAAATGAGAATCAATAATCAGAGTTTTCTGTCTCGCATTGACATATACTTTTTTCTTCTGTGATGAGTTTCCATTAGACGCCATTAAACTTGTACTATAAGAGCCCTCTAACGCTCAACAATGCCTGTTGAGCGCTCTTCAGCATTAGGGTCTGCCTGGAGCCGCCCGCGTGGGAGCACTAACAGTGGGCCTTAAACACAGACAGATCCACTGGATTTTTCAAACTGTGTGGAGCTCATTAGAATGACTAAGAGCCGGAATGGAGGCCCTTGTGGGAAAGCCATAATGGAGGAAAGGCTCTTGTCTGAGCTGTAATGGAGGCTCTTGTGTCTAGTTGCACTCCTCTCTCCACCACATAGGACAGGCTTGAGCTGCAACTGTTGGGCTGGAGAGGGCTGACCTCTACAGAGTGGACCACAAGCCACCTATCACGTAAAAGCTATTGTACTGTACCATCATTACAGGGGTCAAAGGGCAGAAGGATTTCCTTGCTTCTGAGTGGCCGCCTCAGAAGTCAATCAATGCGAATGGAGGAGGGGTCAGACACAAGTGGCTTATGATGGAATTAAATTTGTCAGGGGATGGCTGAATGAAGGTGAATGTATGTCTGCATTCCCTCACAGTTTCCAGCCCTGGCCTTTGTCTCTTTGAGTGTGTTGTAACTCAGTCACTCAATGCTCACTAACATTACCAACATCAGCTTAATATATATACTCTATTACTTTTTCCTGCTAGTTTTTCCACACAAGCAACGAGCTCTTGAATCTATTTCAGATTTTGTGATTAACTTCTGCTGTCTATCATAGCAGGGTTTAATATCGGAGGTATTTGCTGTTGCCACCCTGTTCTTTATAAATATCTCTGTGTGGTTGGTTGACTAAGCAGGCAGAGGCACATTTATTTTCTAGCATGTTAAATATTACTAGTGCTGGTTAAATGTGAGCTTATTTTGGGGGTATTGACATTTAAGAAGAACGTACTGTATGTGCGTGCGTGTGTTAGTGTGTATGTGTTAGTGTATATGTGTGTGTGTCTTTGTCTGTGTGTGTGTATCTGCCTCTCAGTGTGTGGGCATATGAGCAGCGATGCTGTTTTACGGGCTTATCGATTTCATGCCCTCCTCTCACATCTATCCACATCTCAGACTCTCCGCCTCCTCGCCTTCCTCCTCCTTCTCCTCTTTGCATTGTTGCCCTGGGCGATGGTTTGCCTCGGTAACCACCATCTGAGCAGAAAGTGGGAGGTGGCCTGGAGAGCGGGGCTCCCGTGAGTGTTGCGTAAGGCAGTCATGTGACCGGGCCTTCGATCGGCGCCCAGCGGGAGGGGTCAAGGTTCAGCCCTATGGGGCTTGTTCTCAGCAGGCTTTAAAAAGCTAAAGGAGGATGTTAAACACCTCACCTATCCACACTGCTCCTCAGAGACACAGAGCCTGGAACATTCTACAACCACTGGTTTCTCTTATCACAAGGAGGGAGGAAGGGAGGGAAAGAGAGCACAGAGCCTGGAACATTCTACAACCCCTGGTTTCTATTTCCACATGGAGGGAGGGAGGGAGGGAGGGAGGGAGGGAGGGAGGGAGGGAGGGAGGGA